>NC_134359.1:285584588-285629588 GCF_048569485.1 Anomaloglossus baeobatrachus | reverse complement strand
CTATAATACTGCTCCTATGTACAGGAATATAACTGCTATAATACTGCCCCCTATGTACAAGAATATAACTATTATAATACTGCCCCATGTACAAGAATATAACTACTATAATACTGCTCCTATGTACAGGAATATAACTGCTATAATACTGCCCCCTATGTACAAGAATATAACTATTATAATACTGCCCCATGTACAAGAATATAACTACTATAATACTGCCCCTATGTACAAGAATATAACTACTATAATACTGCCCCTATGTACAAGAATATAACTACTATAATACTACCCCTATGTACAAGAATATAACTACTATAATACTACCCCTATGTACAAGAATATAACTACTATAATACTACCCCTATGTACAACAATATAACTACTATAATACTGCTCCTATGTACAAGAATATAACTACTATAAAACTACTCCTACGTACAACAATATAACTACTATAATACTGCCCCTATGTACAAGAATATAACTACTATAATACTACCCCTATGTACAAGAATATAACTACTATAATACTACCCCTATGTACAAGAATATAACTACTATAATACTACCCCTATGTACAACAATATAACTACTATAATACTGCTCCTATGTACAAGAATATAACTACTATAAAACTACTCCTACGTACAACAATATAACTACTATAATACTGCCCCTATGTACAAGAATATAACTACTATACTACTGCCCCTATGTACAAGAATATAACTACTATAATACTGCCCCTATGTACAAGGATATAACTACTATAATACTGCCCCTATGTACAAGAATATAACTACTATAATACTACCCCTATGTACAAGAATATAACTACTATAATACTGCCCCTATGTACAAGAATATAACTACTATAATACTGCCCCTATGTACAAGGATATAACTACTATAATACTGCCCCCTATGTACAAGAATATAACTACTATAATACTGCTCTCTATGTACAAGAATATAACTACTATAATACTGCTCCTATGTACAAGAATATAACTATTATAATACTGCCCCCTATGTACAAGAATATAACTACTATAATACTGCCCGCTATGTACAAGAATATAACTACTATAATACTGCCCCTATGTACAAGAATATAACTACTATAATACTGCTCCTATGTACAAGAATATAACTACTATAATACTGCTCCCTATGTACAAGAATATAAGTACTATAATACTGCCCCTATGTACAGGAATATAACTACTATAATACTGCTTCTATGTACAAGAATATAACTACTATAATACTGCCCCTATGTACAGGAATATAACTACTATAATACTGCCCCCTATATATAAGAATATAACTGCTATAATACTGCCCCCTATGTACAAGAATATAACTACTATAATACTGCTCCTATGTACAGGAATAAAACTGCTATAATACTGCCCCATGTACAAGAATATAACTATTATAATACTGCCCCATGTACAAGAATATAACTACTATAATACTACCTCTTATGTACATGAATATAACTACTATAATACTGCCCCCTATGTACAAGTATATAACTACTATAATACTACCTCTTATGTACATGAATATAAGGTTGTTTACAGATTGAATGAAATTATTTTTTTTTCATTTTCTTATCTTTAGCTTCCAGACCTCTCAGCTGATACCATTGCTACAATCCTTAGCTGCTGTGTTTCTGTCAACGCTGTCACCTCACAGGTCGCATTCTACCTGTTCATCTCACAAATTCGTGCGCAAACCCTTAGTAGCGCCTTAGATAAATTCAATAGCAAAGTAAGTGCATATACCTACAGTAAGGATGCAACATCTATCTAGAATGTTAGCAATTGCATTTTTCCTGACCACTATACCACAGTGCAAATGTAAAGCTATTTCTAAAAATTCACATTGTCTATAAATGTCACTCTAAGGTGAAAGTGATAAAACAATGACAGGCTGCAACTTAGGTTGGATATTATAACGTTAGATGTTGTCTGTGGGGTACTTAGCTCAGAGACAGGACACAACAGTGCTATGGGGCACTTGTTAAGTGGATGGGGGGATTAAATGCTTCAAATGCTTGCCATTACTAGAATGAGCTCCCAACATAGTTTTTTAAAGTTCCATTTAGGATTAATTCAAACAAAATCATAACCTTATATAGTGAGCGCCTCCTAGTGGTGTCTGTAAAAATCTGTATTTTATGAGCTCCTCCTAGTGTTGTCTTTATAAATATGTATGTAGTGAGCTCCCTCTAGTGGTGGCTGTATAAATCTGTATGTAGTGAACTCCCCCTAGTGGTGGCTGTATAAATCCATATGTAGTTAACGCCCACTATTTGTGTCTGTTCACATTCATATATAATCAGTTTCCTCTAGTGGTGGCTGTATAAATCTATAGGTAGTTAGCTCCCCTTAGTGGTGGCTGTTCACATTCATATATAGCAAGTTCCCTCTAGTGTTGGCTGTATAAATCTATAGGTAGTGAGTTCCCCCTAGTGGTGGCATTATAAATTCATGTACAGTAAGTTCCCTCTAGTGGTGACTGTATAAATCCATATGAAGTGAGTTCTCTCTACTGGTAGCTTTAGAAATCCCTCTAGTGGTGGCTGTATAAATCTATAGGTAGTTAGCTCCCCCTAGTGGTGGCTGTTCACATTCATATATAGAAAGATCCCTCTAGTGGTGGCTGTATAAATCTATAGGTAGTGAACTCCCCCTAGTGGTGGCATTATAAATTCATGTACAGTAAGTTCCCTCTAGTGTTGGCTGTATAAATCTATAGGTAGTGAGTTCTCCCTAGTGGTGGCATTATAAATTCATGTACAGTAAGTTCCCTCTAGTGGTAGCTGTATAAATCCATATGTAGTGAGTTCTCTCTACTGGTAGCTTTAGAAATCCCTCTAGTGCTGGCTGTATAAATCTGTATGTAGTGATCTCCCTCTAGTGCTGGCTGTATAAATCTATAGGTAGTTAGCTCCCCCTAGTGGTGGCTGTTCACATTCATATATAGAAAGATCCCTCTAGTGGTGGCTGTATAAATCTATAGGTAGTGAACTCCCCCTAGTGGTGGCATTATAAATTCATGTACAGTAAGTTCTCTCTAGTGGTGGCTGTATAAATCCATATGAAGTGAGTTCTCTCTACTGGTAGCTTTAGAAATCTGAAAGTAGTGAGCCCCCAATTGGACCCGGTATAAATGTATATATAGTGAGTTCTGTCTAGTGGTGGCTGTGTTATGGACAAGATTATGAACTATTATGAGTATTAAGAGTTATATGAAGATATCCAAAAAAAACAGGATTTAAGATAAATGCTTGAACTGTGTACCACACCTATATCTGCATTCAGACATCATAAGACTCACAGACAGTCTGGACTTTCATGTGACAAGTGAATCATGCTGACATAGCCTAATATAAATGAGGAAATGCATTGTACATTACAGTATATTGTATATCACAGAATAAGCTATTGTACGGTATTGCCCAATAGGAGACGTGTTACGTATTAATGGCTCCTAGCCAACTTATTCCTTTAAATGTTTGTCAACTTCCGTAATTAAACCAGTCATATTTTCTATGCCGATCCATGTCATTTCTCTGGTCTGCATGGAAGAATAGTATGCATGCTACTAACAAATGACTCATGATTTGGATGCAGACGGGGTTAAGGTAGATGCACAATTAGATTGCATCACTGTAAATTAATGGCCCCCTTAACAGCTGTATAAATCCATATAGCGTAAGCTCCCCCTAGTGGTGACCATAAAAATCGATATAGTTTCCTGAGTCAGAAAAACAAAGTTCATCTATGCAGATACATTAACCAAAATGATTCAGCACATAATGGTGGATTTGAGAACTGTGAACCCAAGATATTCTTTTATTAAGCTTGAATCTTCATCTTTCAGGTTCCTTCTGCTAACATGTCACAAGAAAATAAGAAGTACTTGTTGAACGCTGTCTTTGCAAAACTGAGTGAAGATCCTCAAGCAACATGTTTGATAGACAAATTAGTCCTATATTTTTCTGCCATTGACAAAGATACTCTGAGCTGCATAACTTCCTTGCCAATCTCATGTGACAGCTTTGAGATCATGTAAGTATAGTGAGTAAATGTTGAGTGGACAACCCCATGAGACATATCCTACTATAAGCGAGCGCTTACTAAGCCATTTATGTATTGATAACATGGAAACCTCTATCATAAATTTCAAAAGTTTTGCTAAACTTTGACTTTCCTGTTTACAGTGTTGCTGGCTTTGATTTGTCATACTCTACCTTTGACCAAGACATGCGGGATCAAATTGCAGCAGCTATCACAAATTTTGTCAGCACACATTGTAAGTTTAAAAGAAATGTATCTGCATGGGTGGGGCTCAGAGATCCTTGTGGGTGTATCCAATCCTACCCACGCTAATAAATATCAATTGTGTCCATCAGAATTGGATTTTATTAACCCTATTATTTCTGCCTTTTAAGCTTGCATGAAAGCAAACACAGCTGATTCTATCAAGGCCTACTACAGAAGTTTTATGCCCGATGTTGACATTACTGCATTGGCTGCAAATTGGGGCATTTCATCGTTGGTAAGCTGCAAATTCGAAGAAAACAATTGTTTCTTGTGTAAATGGTAATAAATATTAATGTAACATAATGGTTCGACTGATTTACTTAACAGGGCTCAGCAATAGACACTTTAACTGACGTCCAATTGGCCCAATACGTTGTTGCTGCAAGTATTTTCAGCAGCTTTGACACAGCTTCACCTGTTCTGCAACTTCTGAAATCCAAAGAATATACTTTCATAGTCAATTTTCTAAGCACCTTGCCAGCGAAGGACTATGGCCAACAGATCTCATACTCCTTGCTGTACACCGCAGTCACCAGGCTTTACGCTTCCAATGATCCTCTTTGTAGACCAAAACTAACGTCATTCTTCAAATCGACATGCAGCTACCTCTTTGTATATATGGATCGTTCTATCCTCGCTCTGTTTGTCTTTGGAGATTGCTCCGAATACCAGGCCGTGTAAGTAAACCTGAAATCTACACTTTCCTCTTCTTAATCCTACTTGGTGCTTCATGGTATTAACTACATTTTGGCTATATTCTGTTTTCCTACAGCTATGGAGCTATTGATGGAGTCTATTCCAGTTTCTCAGAAGATCTCCAATCATTACTGTATGAATACAGAAGCAATTACTTACAAGCAGAAGCAGCAAAGTCAGGTAAGGATCTTTTTTTTTCTTGTATAGAATCTAGAACTCACGTTGGATTTAGAAAAACCCATATTGTTCGGGAGTCTTTCCGACTAAAGGTGGCTTTACACGCTATGATTTCGCTACAGCGATCTCGTTGGGGTCACGGAATTTGTGACGCACATCCGGCCGCGCTAGCGATCTCGTTGTGTGTGACTTCTATGAGCGATTTTGAATCGTCGCAAAAACGTTCAAAATCGCTCATCGGTGACATGCCTCCCTCATCCCAATTATCGTTGCTGATATTTGGGCGATGTAGTTCGTCGCTCCTGCGGCAGCACACATCGCTATGTGTGACCCCGCAGGAACGAGGAACATCTCCTTACATGGAAGAAAGGAGGTGGGCGGGATGTTCGTCCCGCTCATCTCCGCCCCTCCGCTTTCATTGGGCGGCCGCTTAGTGACGTCACTGTGACGCCGAACGGACCGCCCCTTAGAAAGGAGGCGGTTCGCCGGTCACAGCGACGTCGCTTGGCAGGTAAGTATGTGTGACGGGGGTGCGTGATTTTGTGCGAGATGGGCAGCGACATGCCCGTCTCGCACAAACGATGGGGGCGGGTCGCACGCTAGCGATATCGATACCGATATCGCAGCGTGTAAAGCCCGCTTTAGAAGAGCAGATAAAGTTTTCATATGCGGTAGTTTGGAAGAACAGCTCATTGATTTCATTGACAACTATGTGATGCCTAATTAGGAAAAATAAATATTTACCTATTACAACTAGCCAGAGGAACACCGTATATTTAAACTATCGTTGAGGTTTCTTCTAACAAAATGTTATGGACCTTCTTCCATCCCAACATCCTAACAGGAGTCCTTCTCATTTTATGATGCATGAGTTCTATTTAATCATTTTAAAGCACTATTTCATCCAATAAATTGATTAGGAAGTTGCTGGCTTATATCTCCAATATTTGCAAAGGTTGCTGGGCTTTTTAGAATGGAAAGCTATGCACAAGTTTGAGCTTTCGGAGATGGCTAGGCTTCCCCTATATATGGACTACCTTCGTGAAGAAGAAAGATGAAGACGTTTGAGCTTGGACAATGTTTTGTTTTCCTTCATAATAATAATAATAATGATAATCCTTATTTCTATAGCGCCAACATATTCTGTGGTGCTTTAAAAGTCAGAGGTTCATACACAAACAGACATAAGTAACAGTTATAGAAGATGTAATAATTAAAGAGGACCAAATCACCAGGATTTTCCTATATAAACTAAAGCGAGTGCTATACTGGCACTATCATGCTGATTCTATACATGCCTTTTGTTGTGAGATCTGAGGTATAGTTTCTGAAATACAGGCAAGTAAAGTTTGGGAAATGCACTGTTATTTGATTGATAGCAGCTACAGAATATCTAATAGGTGGGTTTTATTTTGCTAGTTATTTCCTCCCCTGTCTGTTGCCTGTCCTTCCTCCCCCTGTCTCTGTTATTACAGGGGAATGAGAGAGGGAGGAAGAATAGGGGGAGGAAGGAGGGAGGAAGGACAGGGGGGAGGAAGAACAGAAAGGCAGACATGGGGCGGGAATAGCTAGCAAAACCCGAGCAACCTATTAGATATTCTGTAGCTGCTGTCAATCAAATAACAGTGCATTTCACAAACTTTACTTGCCTGTATTCACAGAAACTGTACATCCAATCTCACAACTAAAGATATGTATAGAATAAGCATGATAGCACCAGTATAGCACTGTCTTTAGTTTACGTAAGAAAATCCTGGTGGTTGGTCCTCTTTAAAGCAAGAATAAAGACAACCCTGCTCGTAAGAGTCTACAATGGAGTGAGGTGGAGGTTACACAAGGTGTAAGTGCTTAATTACAATGACGGTCCAGCCATCTCCAAAAAATAGGGGGATAGATAAAAGGCTGCATTAACCAGTCATCAGCCAATCTTTTAAATGCTTTGGGCACAGTGGAGTTTAAGGGAGAATTAATGTTCTGAGAAATAGTGGAGGGGATATATAAGAATTGACTTCAATTAGGGAAGGTGATAGGCCACCCTAAAAAAATGTGTTTTTAAGGAGCGTCTAATGCTGTGTAAGTTGTGGATCATCCTAGTTTCTTGGGGTAGAGCATTCCAGAGGATTGGTCTAGCTCGGGAGAAGTCTTGGAGCAAGAGGTGGGAGGTTCAGGTTCAGATTAGCGTGGATGGTAGACAAAAGTCGTTTGCAGAGCGTAGACAACAGGTAGGGTGACAAACAGAGATGAGGGTGAAGAGGTAAGGGGTGCCATGTTGTGAAGAGCTTTGTGGGTGAGAGCAGGCAATATAAATTGGATCCTCGAATGTATGAGCAGCCAGTGCAATGACTGGCACAGTGCAGACTCGTCCAAGTAACGATAAGCCAGATAGGTGACCATGGCTCCAGTATTAAGGATGGACTGGAAAGGGGAAAGTCTAAAAAAAACTATAAAGCTGGAAATAAAGTTAAGTACTAGTGCTAAAAAAAATCTTGTATTTAATCATGATTTCCTATTTCTGCAGGATCCGCTTGCACATACGGTTTGTCAAGTTCACAGTGGTACCAGCTGAACTTAGGAATGTCCTCCAGTGACTTTTTATATAGTGATATTATGAAGTTGGACAGTAACTTCGATGGAGTAAGTGTTAACTCTTGTCAAGCTTAGCCAATCTCTTTACAGTAAAATACGATTGATAACGCTCTGTACTTTCTGTTGGTTCCCAACTCTCGTGCAGTGTATGGTCATACAATATGCATCTAATATGACCCTATCACGTTGTATCTTACTTAAGCACTATACTGTGTGGTTTCCAAATAACATTGCCATATGTCAGCCAATTAACATGACCAAATTAATGTACTGTATGATGTCTATATAGCAGTGAACAAATATTACCAATGAAGTAACATCTCCAAACCTAAAGTGGTCTTTCAGCAGTGCCATGCAATTCATGGTGGTGGTGACAGGTTTTCGGGGCTATCTCATCTATGTGGTAGTTGATTGCAGAGGTCGGACAACCCTAAGGGGTACTTTGCACACTGCGACATCGCAAGCCGATGCTTGCGATGCCGAGCGCGATAGTCCCCGCCCCCGTCACAGCTGCGATATCATTGTGATAGCTGCCGTAGTGAATATTATCACTACGGCAGCTTCACATGCACTCACCTGCCGTGTGACGTCGCTCTGGCCGGCGAACTGCCTCCTTATTAAGGGGGCAGGTTGTGCGGTGTCACTGCGACTTCACACGGCTGGTAGCCAATAGGAGCGGAGGGGCAAACATCCCGCCCACCTCCTTCATTCCGCATAGCCGATGGGAGCCGCGGTGACGCAGGTAGGAGATGTTCCTTGCTCCTGCGACTTCACACACAACGATGTGTTGCCGCAGGAGCGAGGAACAACATCGGACCGTCGCGTCAGCGTAATTATGGAATTCGCCGACGCTACACCAATGATACGATTACGACGCTTTTGCGCTCGTTAATCGTATCATCTAGGATTTACACACTACGATGTCGAGAGCGACGCAGGAAGTGCGTCACTTTCGACATGACCCCACCGACATCGCACCTGCAATGTCGTAGTGTGCAAAGTACCCCTAAGGCTAGCAATTTCCTTGGGGGCAATGACTGATTTCCAGGTGTTTCTGAAGCTCAAAAGAGGTTATCTGCACAAGAAACCCTTCTAAAAGTCAAATGCATTGACCATTTTTGTGTTTTGTTTTATTTCCTAGTATGAAGCTATGGAAAAGCTCACCATAACTCAGACTGTGGATCTTATCGAAGCAACTGCAATATTCACTGCCACATCTCCAACAGACTCTGATATACGTATTTCAGCTATTGTCTCCGTCCTGCAGAAGAGGGGATATTCATACTTACAATCATTCATGATACAATTAAAGACTTATCTAATTCGGGTGAGTGGCGATCTACCGTACAACACAATGAATTATACCAACATGAGATTGTGACGCATTTGGTCCTCTCAAATATCATTCTACAACCAGTTATTCTTGTTTTCTTTCTTCACAGGTTAATATCAAATATATTGTCAACTTCAATGTCCGAAAGGTGTTCTTACAAGGGGTTTGGGCAATATTAGAAGTAAGGTTTTCCCAGTTCACTGCTAATGATTGGTTCACCTGGTACAATGATTTGTCCTTTGCCCTGTCTGCAATTACCGCTGACCAGCTTTCCGTACTGTCCTACAATTTGGTGGCAGACTGCAACAACTTGGGCTCCATGTATGTATCATCTGACTTGACGTTAAAATGTTTTACGCAACAAGTTGTAATTGACATCAACGGTCTGATAATTTTGTCAACTACAGCAGGTCTAATTTGTACTTAAGCTAATAGTATATTTCGCGAGGAGGCCACGTATGTTTAAGTCTTTTTGGTTGATGTTCTACTTTTTAGTTTTTGACCAAGAGAAACACAAAAAATATAATACATATGAGGAAGTTGTATGAAATCACAATGAATGAATAACATCGGTCCCAGTAACTTTGAGCCTCACGTTATAGACCAAACAACAGAAATATTGCAAAGGCCAATATTCAAGGACCATTGTCAAATTGAAAGAAGGTCTTTTGTTTTTCAAGACCAGCACAACTCTTGGGTTGCACTTGGTAATACAGTTCAGCTCCATTTAAGTGGTTAGAACTCACATGCAACAAACAAGAGTTGATGTAGAAACTTGGCACTCAAGATCAACGTGAATAGTGGTTTTTATTGTGAAGAATTTGTAGGACCAGCACAAGCACAGATGTTTTGGTCAAAATACCTTCATCAGTGTGCATGCAGAGGGTCCTCAGAAAGTATAGTAGCATGCCGAGTGGCGTAGCTGGGTATGACGCGGTGTCCACCACCGTCTATGTGGCACTCCCGGACACTGCGTCATATCCAGCTATGCCGATCGCCACGCTACTTTACTTACTGAGGACCCTCTGCATGCACACTGATGAAGGTCTTTTGACCGAAACGTCTGTGCTTGTGCTGGTCATACAAGTTCTTCACAATAAAAACCACTGTTCACATTGGTCTTGACTCTTGAGTGCCAAGTTTCTACATCTACTTGAGACGGTTTTGGACCCTACTTGTGCACCACCCAAGAAGGGCCGTGTGTATCAACTCACAAACAAGAGTAGGTCAGTTTTTTTGAGAAAAAAAGGTAACTCATTATAGAATGATAAGATAAGACCATTTCAGAGGAGTAAAGGTTAGTAAAGTGCCAATCGGTAATACATTTTCAAGAAATTTTTTGTATAACGCTAAGGTGTAGAATTTTTCAAGATTTCCAGTTGGTGGCATTTAAAGGGAATTTGACAGGTTCCCCCCATGCCCTCCAACCCACTAGTATTTGTATATTTAAATACCCGCATATCCAGCTCTTCATGTTTAAAAAAGTCATTATAAGCCCTGTTTTTAATATGCTAATTAGGCTTTCTTTTTCGCTCCTAATTGGGAGACCCAGACAATCGGGTGTATAGCTATTGCCTCCGGAGGCCACACAAAGTATTACACTTAAAAGTGTAAGGCCCCTCCCCTTCTGGCTATACACCCCCAGTGGGATCACTGGCTCACCAGTTTTGTGCTTTGTGCGAAGGAGGCAACACATCCACGCATAGCTCCACTGTTTAGTCAGCAGCAGCTGCTGACTATGTCGGATGGAAGAAAAGAGGGCCCATACAGGGCTCCCAGCATGCTCCCTTCTCACCCCACTTCATGTCGGAGGTGTTTGTTAAGGTTGAGGTACCCATTGCGGGTACGGAGGCTGGAGCCCACATGCTGCTTCCTTCCCCATCCCTTTTTACAGGGCTCTGGGTGAAGTGGGATTCTATCGGTCTCCAGGCACTGAGACCGTGCTCCATCCACAGCCCCTGGTATCTGCTGGACATGGAGCGGAGTATCTTCAGGGACATGGCCCTGCTACATGGAGGTACTCTGTGTCCCTGTGGGGACCGCGCAGACACACGGCAGCACTGCTGGGTGTGTTAGTGCGCCAGGGACAGCGGCGCTGTCCGCACTAGTGCCATCGCACACCACAGCGTTGCTGGGTGTGTTAGTGTATTGGGTGACTACTGCGCTAACCGCCGCTGCCACTTTTATTTAAGGCGCCGCTGGGATTTGTGGTGCGCCGGGGACTTCCGCGCCGGCCAGCACTGATATGCCGGCCGCGCTTATTAACTCGAGTCCCCGGCTTCTGGGCCTAGTCTCCCTTCGTTACCGCCCACAGGCCTGACAGTCAGGGTAGGGGCGTGACGCTGCATAGCACAGCAGCGCTGAGAGCTGGAGTATGTTTTGCATACTCCACCCCTCTCACTGTGTGCACTGTGAAACCGGATTCCCGCACTTTCTCAGGCACGCCCACGGCTTCCTTCTCTACAAGGACGCCGGCAGCCATTAGTGTCAGTTTCTGTACGATACAGAGACAAGTGTGGAAGACCCTGGCATTCTGATAGTCACACAATCGCTGCAACAGGCGTTAAGCAGCACCTGTGGTGCTAACCCCACTAGTGCAGAAGTGCACTTATAGATATGCTTGTACTATATACATTGCACTGTTTGGTCGCACGTTGTATATACCCTCCTGGATTGTGCGGAGGAGTTATCAGCATATTCTCTGTGTAACACAAAGGTGCAGAACCACATGTTTTTCTATGCAGCCGGTACAGCATGTACGGCTATACGGCCGGCAGGTTACATAGACCCCCATTATGTCTAACTCAGCCGGAGTCTCTGCTAATGGCCAGAGGATGAGGACGGTGTCTGCAGTATTTACTGACAGATTTTCTGAGACTATGGCTATGATACTAGAAGCCTAGCAGTCCGGACATGTCTCTCACAACATGGGCACTGTTGAATCATTGATCCATGGCCCCCCTCAGTGTGAACAACTAACAGCTCCGGGATTGTCACACGCATCCCAGAGTCACGGCTCTGCACAGACGTCAGTCCCAGACAGCCTAAGCGGGCTCACTATGAGCGGCCCTCGGTTTCATCAGGGTCCTAGCAGAAGGACTCTCTGTGTAATGAGGCGGAAGTAGCGGCTCAGGATTCTGATCCTGAGACCGCTCTCAATCTGGATACACCTAATGGTGACGCCATAGTGAATAATCTTATAGCGTCCATCTATAGAATGTGGGTTATTTCTCACCCAGCTCCTCCAGTGGAGGAGTCAGCTTCACGTATTTTTCTGGACCACTCTGCCTTCAGAGAGGCAGTCCAGGAACACCACACTTATCCAGATATGCGCTTCTCCAAACGGCTTAGGATACACGTTATCCCTGCCCCCTGACGTGGTCAAGGACTGGACCCAGTGTCCCAAGCGGCATCCTCCAATCTCCAGGCTTGTAGCTAGATCCATAGTTGCAGTGGGAGATGGAGCTGCACTTAAAGATGCCACTGACAGACAGATGGATCTCTGGTCTAAATCCATCTATGAGACTGTCGGCGCACCGTTGGCCCCAGCATTCTCACCCTTGGGGCACTCCAAGCTATTTCAGCTTGTCTTACACAGATTGACACGGTTACACGTACATCTGTGCCGCAGGTGGCATCCTTAACCTCTCAAATGTCTGCATTTGTTTCTTACGCGATTCAGGTTGCCCTAGACTCTGCGAACCGTACGGCAGTAGCCTACGCTGCTCCGTGTTTTTAAGCAGAGCCTGGTCTGCTCGTTAAGTGAATGGAAGGCAGATTCTGCTTCCAAAAAAGGTTGCTTAACCAGTTGCCTTTTTCTGCTGACCGACTGTTTGGTGAGCGTTTGGATGTAACCATTAAACAGTCCAGGGGTAAGGATTCATCCTTTCCTCAGCCCGGACACAACAAACCCCAACAGAGCAGGAGGCAGTCGTGGTTTCGGTCTTTTCGAGGCTCGGGCAGGTCCCATTTTTCCTCGTCCAATGTGGACTCAAAAGGATCAGAGGAGCTCAGATTCTTGGCGGGCTCAGTCACGCCCAAAAAAGAGACAGTCTGAAAACCCGCTTCCAAGGCGGCTTCCTCATGACTTGCGGCCTCCTCTCTCCGCATCCTCGGTCGGTAGCAGGCTCACCCGCCTTGGCGATATTTAGCTGCCATAGGTCAATGACCGTTGGGTGTGAGACATTCTGTCTCACGGGTACAGGATAGAGCTCACTTCTCGTCCTCCAACTCGATTCTTCAGAACTTCTCCACCTCCCGGCCGAGCCGCTGCTCTTCTGCAAACAGGGTGCACTCTATAGGCAGAAAGAGTGATGACCCCCGTTCCTCTTCAGGAACAAGGTCACGGTTTTTACCCCAAATTATTTGCGGTGCCTATAAGAACGGGCCGTTCCGTCCCGTTCTGGATCTAAAACTGCTCAGCAAGCTCGTGGACACCAGGCGGTTCCGGATGGAATCCCTCCGCCATGTCATCGCCTCAATGTCCCAAGGAGATTTCCTAGCATCATTAGGCATCAAGGATGCTTATCCACACGTGCCGATTGATCCAGAGCACTAGCGTTTCTACGCTTCGTTATAGCAGACGAACACCTTCTGTTCGTAGCTCTACCTTCCGGCTAGCGACAGCCCCACTGGTCTTCGCCAAGGTCAGGGCAGCAGTAGTCACAGTCCTGCACTCTCAGGGTCACTCTGTGATCCTATATTTAGACGATCTACTTGTCAAGGCACTCTCTTAGGAAACATGCCGACACTGCCCGAACGTTGCGCTGGAGACTCTCTAGAGTTTTGGGTGGATCATCAACTTTTTGAAGTCAGATCCGACCCCGACCCTATCGCTAACATATCTAGGCATGGAGTTTCATACTCTCTCAGCGATAGTGAAGCTTCCGCTAGACAAACAGCATTCACTACGGGCTGCAATCTCTTCTTTAAGAACCAGTCGCACACATTGAGACGCCTCATGCACTTCCTACGTAAGATGGTAGCAATGGAGGCAGTTCTTTTCGCGCAGTTTCATCTGCGTCCACTACAATGTGACATTCTCCGCCAATGGGACGGGGAGTCGACCTCCCTCAACAGAGTCGTCTTTCTTTCTCAGGCGGCCAAGGAATCTCTACGGTGGTGGCTTCTTCCCACCTCATGGTCAAAAAGAAGGTCCTTCCTATCCCCATCCTGGGCGATAGTTACGACAGACGCGAGTCTATCAGGGTGGGGAGCAGTTTTTCTCCACCACAGCGCTCAGGGTACGTGGACTCAGCAAGAGTCCACCCTTCAGATCAATGTTCTTGAACACAGAGCAGTGTATCTTGCCCTACAAACCTTCCAACAGCAGCTGGACAGCAAGCACATCCGACTTCAGTCGGACAACTCCACAGCGGTGGCATACATCAACCACCAAGGAAGAACGCGCAACCGGCAAGCCTTCCAGGAAGTCCGGCAGGTTCTGATGTGGGTGGAAGACACGGCATCCACCATATCCACAGTTCACATCCCAGGCGTGGAAAACTAGGAAGCTGACTTCCTAAGTCGCCGGGGTGTGGCCGAAAGGGTATGGTCTCTTCACCCGGACGGGTTTCAGGAGATCTGGCGCCGCTGACAGAGGCCGGACGTCGATCTAATGGCGTCACGGCACAACAACAATGTGCCAGCTTCATGGCACGGTTTCACAATCATCGAGCTCTGGCGGCAGACGCCTTAGTTCAGCATTGGTCGCAGTTCCAGCTACCTTATGTGCCACCTCTGGCATTGTTGCCCAGAGTGCTGCGCTAGCAGGACCGACTGCGGCCGCGCCATCCTCGTCGCTACAGATTGGCCGAGGATGTTGTGGTTCCCGGTTCTGTGGTGCCTCACGGTAGGCTAACCGGGGGCACTACCAGACCAATCAGACTGGCTGTCTCAAGGGCCATTCTTCCATTTGAATTCTACGGCCCTCAACCTGATGGTGTGGCATTGAGTCCTGGAACCTAGTGTCGTCAGGATTACCTCAGGACGTGGTTGCCACCATGAGACAGGCTAGCATACCAACGTCCGCCAAGATTGACCACAGGACGTGGAAGATATTCTTATCTCGGTGCTCGGCGCAGGGTGTTTCTCCCTGGCCGGTTGCATCGTCTATGTTTCCTTCCTTCCTGCAATCTAGGTTGGAAAAAGGGTTGTCGCTCAGTTCCCTTTAGGGACAAGTCTCAGCGCTATCTGTATTTTTTCAGAAACGACTTCCTCAGGTACGCACGTTCCTACGGGGAGTTTGTCGTCTCAGCACTCCGTACAAGCGGCCGTTAGAGCCCTGGGATCTGAACAAGGTTCTAATTGCTCTCCAGATGCCGCCTTTCGAGCCTTTGAAAGAGGTCTCCCTTCCCGCTTTTCTCGGGAAGTGGCCTTCTAGTAACGGTCTCGTCTCTTAGGAGAGTTTCCGAGCTAGCAACGCTCTCATACAAATCTCCCTTCCTGGTCCTTCACCAGGACAGGGTAGTTCTGCGTCCGATTCCGGAATTTCTCCCTAAGGTGGTATCCCACTTTCATATCAATCAGGATATCACCTCACCTTCTTTGTGTCCTCGTCCAGTCCATCAATTTCAGAAGGATTTGCATCTGTTGGTTCTGGTGAGAGCACTCAGGTTCTACTTCCCGCATGGCGCTCCTGCGCCACCCGGATGCACTCTTTGTCCTTGTCGCTGGTCGGCGTAAACAGTCGCAAGCTTCTGAATCCACCCTGGCTCGGGGGATCGAGGAACCAATTCTTGAAACCTACAGTTCTACTGGGCTTCTGGTTCTCTCAAGGCTGAAGGCCCATTCTACCAGAGCCGTGGGTGCATCCTGGGCATTACGGCACCAGGCTACGGCTCAGCAGGTGTGTCAGGCACCTACCTGATTGAGTCTGCATACTTTTACCAAGCATTTTCAGGTGCATACCTACGCTTCGGCAGACGCCAGCCTAGGTAGATAAGTCCTTCAGGCGGCGATTGCCCACCTGTAGGAAAGGGCTGTTTGACGGCCCTATCACGAGGTATTCTTTTACCCACCCAGGGACTGCTTTTGGACGTCCCAATTGTCTGGGTCTCCCAATTAGGAGCGAAAAAGAAGAAGGGAATTTTGTTTACTTACCGTAAATTCCTTTTCTTCTAGCTCCAATTGGGAGACCCAGCACCCGCCCTGTTTTCTCGGGGTTTTTCTGTTTTTTTCGGGTACACATGTTGTTCATGTGGTATGGTTCAGTTCTCCGATGTTTCCTCGGATTGAATTGGTCTTTAAACCAGTTATTGGCTTTCCTCCTTCTTGCTTTGGCACTAAAACTGGTGAGCCAGTGATCCCACTGGGGGTGTATAGCCAGAAGGGGAGGGGCCTTACACTTTTAAGTGTAATACTTTGTGTGGCCTCCGGAGGCAATAGCTATACACCCGATTGTCTGGGTCTCCCAATTGGAGCTAGAAGAAAAGGAATTTACGGTAAGTAAACAAAATTCCCTTCTTTGACTAGTCCATGGGGCATTACTTTCCCTAGACTGTGTGCATGATAACATGATTTGCAAAAGCCGGCATTATCGCCAGATCTCTGAAAGTCACACGCATGTGTATGGCTTTCTTCACAACATAACTTTGCCTTTGGGCAATGCATTGTGCATGCCTGTCAGTTAGGAGCTTTCTTCTTCACTTACGGGCATGCGCAGTGTGTCTCTCTGAAGCCGAACACCAACCTACACCCAGGCACAATGATGAAGAAATCTGTGCACATGCGGAAGATTTGCCGAGCACTGGTGATGACGTCGGCTGTTTCAAACAACATTATCATGCCCACGGGCATGAAAACATGCTGAGAGGGACAACTCGTCTGGGGAAACATATGCCCCCTCAAATACATAAAGGCCTATTTAGCATATTAAAAACAGGCTTTATAAAGACTGATTAGACGTAAAACACAACAAAAGGATGGTTCGGCAGGGCAGGTATAGAAATACTGGTGGGTTAGAGGACATGGGGAACCGGTCAGATTCCCTTTAATAGAGAACTATCATTCCTTATATCTAGGGATCAAAAAACTGTCTCTGACTATGTCTTAAACACACAGTTTATTAGTAGACACAGTCCTGATTCCAGAGCAGATTGTTTTATGCAGAACAAGTAAAAATCCTCTTGAATGATGGCAGCCAGCCATTTTGAGAATCAATTGGTAAATTGCAGAACTATTCATTCTACAAAGAATAACCTCTATTGGGACCAGATGCTTTTCTGAACCCCAGGTGCCAAAAAGTTTAGAATCGATACTGAGAATTATAGTCTATATTAAAAATATTTTGCTTTCCCATCTAGTGTTGGAGGATTTGACCTTGCATTTACTTATATGGATGACGATACAAGAACTTCCGTTACCTTGTGGATCGTAGGAATCCTTAAGAATAGCCCAAGCAGTAAGTGACCTAATTTAAAGGGAATGCTTTATTTAATTATTTACTTTTATTATCAGATATTTGTTATATATGCCTGTAGAAGATGTCATGTTTTTTTTCTAAAATGTTGCTATTTATTTACAAAAAAATAGGGTTTGTTGTAGACTAATATACACTCCAGAAAGGAATGGAGTGCAATTACTACCATAGAGACAAGGCAATGGCAGAGGAGCTGTATACAAGACCCTATTGTGTGCAAAGTGTGATTACCTAGGCTTCCCATAATACACTAGCATGGTTGTTACCTTCAAATCTAGTAATGACCCTCTAATGATACTGACCCTGTACTATAACTCACTCCTCCTAATGACTCTGCAGATCCTGCCCTCTAATGATGCTGACCCTGTTCTATAACTCACTCCTCCTAATGACTCTGCAGATCCTGCCCTCTAATGATGCAGACATAGTTACATAGTATAGTTACATAGTTACTCAGGTTGAAAAAAGACCTAGGTCCATCTAGTTCAACCTTCCTCCACCAGTTCTACATTTAGTCACTAAGTCATTTATAACCGACATTGTTGTGTGTACTGAGGAAATCATCCAGCCCTTTTTTAAAAGCTGTTATAGTATCTGCCATTACTACCTCTTGTGGTAGGGCATTCCACAGTCTGACTGCTCTAACTGTAAAGAACCCTTTCCTATTTAGGTGTCGGAATCGCTTTTCTTCCACTCGCAGTGAGTGCCCCCTGGTCCTTAGTACTGTCTTTGGAAGAAATAAGTCATGTGCCAGTCCTTTATATTGACCACACATGTATTTATACATATAAATGAGATCTCCTCTGAGACGTCTTTTTTCTAAGCTAAACATATCTAACTTTTTCAACCTGTCATCATATGGGAGGCCTTCCATTCCTTGTAATAGTCTAGTTGCCCGCCTTTGAACTGACTCTAACTTCTGAATGTCCTTTTTAAAATGTGGAGCCCAAAACTGGATCCCGTATTCCAGATGTGGCCTTACAAGTGATTTATAGAGGGGTAACAATACATTGGGATCACGGGATCTAATCTCTCTTTTTATACACCCTAAAATCTTGTTTGCTTTAGCAGCTGCTGCTTGACATTGAGTGCTGCTGCTCCGCTTATTTGTAATGAGAATACCCAAGTCCATCTCCTGTTCTGTAGTCCCGAGTTTACTTCCATTTAATGTATACGCAGCTATAGGATTACTCCGTCCTAGATGCATTACTTTACATTTATCAACATTAAATCTCATTTGCCAAGTATCTGCCCATTCTGACATCTTATCCAGATCTTTTTGTAATATTGTACTATCCAGGTCAGTTTTTAATATCCTACATAGTTTGGTGTCATCGGCAAAGACTGACACTGTACTATCAATCCCATCCACAAGGTCATTAATAAAGAGAGTAAAAAGAATCGGTCCAAGCACAGATCCCTGCGGCACCCCACTGCTGACTATAGCCCATTTAGAGAATGTACCATTTATGACTACTCTTTGTTTCCTATCTTTTAGCCAATTCCTTACCCAGTTGCATATTGTGTCCCCTAGTCCTTGCTTCTGGAGCTTTAGTATAAGGCTATTATGTGGTACAGTATCAAATGCCTTTGCAAAGTCCAAATAAATCACATCAGCTGCATTACCAATATCCAGGTTTGAACTTACCCCCTCATAGAACCCCAACAGGTTGGTTAGACACGACTTATCTTTCATGAATCCATGCTGTTTGTCAGTTATCATATTATTTTCTGCAATATATTTTTGCATGTCATCCCTTAAAATGCCCTCAAAAACTTTGCATACTACTGATGTCAGGCTTACTGGACGGTAGTTGCCTGGATCTACCCTCTTATCTTTCTTAAATATCGGTACCACATCAGCAATCCTCCAATCCTGAGGCACCAACCCTGTTACAAGTGAGTCTAAAAAGATGAGGTACAGCGGTCTGTCGATTACGGAGCTCAATTCCCTCAATATTCGTGGATGAATGCCATCTGGCCCTGGGGATTTGTCAATGTTTAATTTACTCAGACGTAGGCGTACTTCAGACCCTGTACTATAATTCACTCCTCCTAATGACTTTGCAGATCCTGCCCTCTAATGATGCTGACCCTGTACTATAACTCAATCCTCCTAAAGACTTTGTAGATCCTGCCCTCTAATGATGCTGACCCTGTACTATAATTCACTCCTCCTAATGACTTTGCAGATCCTGCCCTCTAATGATGCTGACCCTGTACTATAACTCAATCCTCCTAAAGACTTTGTAGATCCTACCCTCTAATGATGTTCACCCTGTACTATAACTTACCGCTCCTACTGACTCTGCAGATCCTGCCCTCTAATGATGCTGACCCTTAATGATACTGACCCTGCACTATAATTCCCCCCTCCTACTGACTCTGCAGATCCTGCCTCCTAATGATACTGACCCTGTACTATAATGTGACTGACATGATTTTATGACCCTGTCCTATACATATTGTGCATTAGCTCTGTTAACTCTGTTTCTTCACTATATCACTCACAATTTAATATTTTTTTCATTAAAGAATGCGTAGAAAATGAAAGCACATGGTTAATCGATGAATTCAAACAATTTAAATCATATATCGATGTTCCTACATTGGTAGAATTGAATCCAAGTATAAAATTGGTAAGAATATGATTCAATGATTGTAAAATAACTATCAAAAATATTTAGAATGTCTAAACCTTTTTTTTTTTAATGAACTATTTCTAACAGCCTATTTATTCTTACTGTCTTATACCACATTACAAGTAATGTCACTTAGCTTAATCCAGTGTGGAAGGAACTTTTCCCTATTATGAGACACTTAGCAACTGCTTCAAAGACGATTTTGGGTATTATGTTACTGGAGAATAATAGGCTGGAGTTCATAGAGCCAACCAAAGGAAAAGATTCTGAGGGTCCTTCCACGATCTATACAAAACATTTTCACGTCCACTTTTAGTTGCCTTGTAATGTTATCACATAGGACATATAATAAGGTCTAATAGGTCGTTTGCAATTGCGAATCATCTCATAGACCCCGTGTGGTAAGTTATCGACTTTAATGTCAGGTCCATTGGGGTCTTCTACTATCCTTTGAAGCCCATTATTGAATCACAGCTTGGAGGATTCTTTTGTACTCATATTATCACTCCAACTCTGCTAATAAGTACTATACCGTAACAAAGTTAATTTTCTTATATTTTTGGATTGCCAATTATTAAAAGTTTTTTTTGTTTTCTTTCTCTTTCTCTTACAGCTTGATTTATTAGTTGACTTTACCCCAACCCAGATCGCACAAGTAGTATTCAACGAACCAACAGCACAGAGCAATGCAACCGTCATATATTTCATCTTCACTACAGCCATCATCATCCCTGATGACCACACTACGACAATTGCGAATTTGATAGAATATTGGACCAGTTTTAATTTTGAAATGCAGAAGGTAATACCTTGAAGCTATTGTATTGTATGCTTTCCATCCATTCAGTCTTACAAGTGCCATTTCAGAATTACTTGACAATCCTTTCTCTACATCTAAAACACTGGCTGTAATGGACAGCCGGTGAAAATCAATGAAGAGTGTGCAAATGATTGTGATTGGTTTTTTTACCCTTTTACTTTCATAAGAGTTAAAAAAAAAATCTGAAAAATATTACAGCAAGTACCCATATGCCTAGAACTAAGGAGATAGAAAATAAGTTAGAATAATGCTCAATCATTGTAGCAAATGCTGGGGTGCATCACGTTTACTGCAATTTGCTGCCAAGCAAAATAAAAACAAAAATAAAAATCTATAGTTGACAAAAAAGAAAAAAACACAATACTGCCTTTCGATAGGAAACAAGAAAACGTTTACAGAATTCCTTAAGGAGACGAAGGAGGTCTCTTTTCCAGGTAAGATGTAGTAACTATCATCAGGTGTCACACGGGGCCCTATATTTCTCTATTAGTTCTTTTGTATTGTATCTATTGGAATAACAGCGATACAAAAGAAGGTATTACTTATTTACATCTTTAGTCAGATTACTATCTGATAAAGAGATTTCCTTGCAGCAAGAGGGTATCAGGGAAAAAACTTTGCTACTACTTGGGCCCGGAAAGGACCCCATTGCGGTTCCTAAAAATTAAATTACTCTCTTTTTTTTTCATGCTGATGTCCATATTATAATTATTTTTTTAGAATAGCAATAATTATGAGTGATGTAAAAATATATAGGGTATTCAGATCTTCACCCATCCCTGCACCTTCTTCATGCAAAGACATGTTCTACACTCCTACATTTGTTCTACATTTATACATTATTTATACATTACTTATTCACATCTTTAATCAGATTACTATCTGATAAAGAGATTTACTTGCAGCAAGATCGTATCAGGGAAAAACTTTGCTATTACCTTGGGTCTGGTAAGGACCCCAAGGCGGTTCCTAAAAGTTAGATTAATCTTTTTTTTTTTTCATGCTGATGTCCATATTCTAATTTTTTTTTTTTATAATAGCAACAATTATGAGTGATGTAATAATATATAAGGTATTTAGATCTTCACCCATCCCTGCACCTTCTTGATGCAAAGAAATGTTCTACATACCTCAGATAAATGGAATGCAATTACTCCAAATGTTTGATCTTGCAATAACTATTGAGCAACTTCTGATCAGTTATTGTTGGCAAACATGGTATGAGATTTTGACTTCTTCGTAAACAAAGCAATTAAGTCATGGAAAGACTTGTTTGCAATTATTATGATCAACCTCTAATAATCAGTGCATGCATTATTTATATGGAGTAATCACATCATTCTGACAATATAATTAGTTCTTAGTGTCTAACCTGTTTGACTGGGTTTATTATCATTATGTGTAATTACAACTAATTAGTATGCTGGATTTTTACTGGGGTTTCACTGGTGAAACATGTTTGTACACATACTTAAAATCTCTAAGGAGCTAAACTAAACATCACGTTTACACAAAAATAACCCCCTAACACCAATCTTTGCTTCTAAGCATTGGCTTAACATTTAACACAAACTCATTCTTTTTATTAGCTGTATTTTGTATCAGCTCATGGAAACCAATGATGGTAATTCTTGGAATCCTGCTCAATTAACTTCATATAAAATGATACAAAAATATATATATATTGGATAGATTTGTGATGATTAATCGTTGGTTTCCCAATAGTATTAATGATCTGGGTGATTGGACTTTACCAGTTGGACAGGCTTTACATACTTCCTCCTGACCTTTTTACTTGGTTAAGCTTTTTTATGTCCCTTTCTTCTATCCAATCAATAACTTCCCTTCTAAGGTTGTGGGAATTTTTTTTTTAGAAAGTGCATTCTCTCATTCATCTTTTCGAGATTAGCAGTGCTCTCTCTCCGGTGTCGGAAAGTTTAGTGAGTTGGGTTGCATACAAAAAAAACCCCATATTGTATAAGATTAGTAATAAAGGTCTCCTTCAGTAAGCGCTTGCTGACATATTTTTCTGGGACTGCAAAGCACTTCAGTTATTTAGGATACTGAGCTGTAGTGCACCATTAGCGCCGGCTTAGATTTTGTGATTTCACCTAATGTTTACACTTTGCAGTACATAGAATGAATATGTTATATGTTACATACAGTACCATTGTCTACAGTACTAATATTGGGCAGTAGGTGGAACTGACATCCCTACATTTTTGGCACACAGATATTTCCTATTCTTTTTGTACTGTCAAGAAAGGATTGTCTAAGTAACTATGAAAAATGCAGGTTGAAGAGTCTATGGACTACTGATGAATTTCCAACAAAAAAAATAATCATCTCATAATATTGATATAACAAATGCGGTGGAGTTGGAATTTTTTGTTTAATTGTTCCTAATAGGTGACCCTATGAATTTGTGTTATGGTGGGTAATCCAATGCTGGTTGCAAGCTGGTGAGGGGGTATCCCTCTTTGTAAATTGAATTATAACACTCACATACTAAATTAGCAATGAATTCACTGAAGAGTAATGAATAGAGTCATTCCCCTCATTAGTAATGACTCTATTTTTGACTGTGTTAACACCAATACCCTGCTTACAGTGTAGATAATGGGAGCTGAAAGCCCACATACACCACATATATGCTCTACATGCACACACATACATATGTTCATACATAGACTGCCTGCACATACAGATGTAACACATATATATGCACACATATACTTACACATCTAAATTACATACATGTATACATCCATATACACACCTATATACACACACCGATAAATATACACACATATAGTACTTACATATACACACATATGCACTAAAATACACACATACATTACACACACATACACACAAACACATACACGTACAGTACATACATATACACATATGCATAATCATACCCACATACAGTACACACATACACAACCATACACACATACAGTACATATGCATAAACATACACACGCACATTAAACATACACACATACAATACATATACACATATGCATTGAAATACTCACATACACATATACACATACAGTACATACATATACACACATATGCATAAACGTACACACGTACAGTGCATATACACTAACATACACACAAACAGTACATACATATACACACATATGCATTAAAATACATATACAGTACACACATACACAGACATACACATACTGTACATACATATATACACATATGCATTTAAATACACATACAGTCCACACATATACACAAATACACAAACATACACACATATACATAAACATACACATGTAAACTTCATATATATACACGTACACACACTTACAAACATTTATCCATAAATATACACTAATAAACATACACGCATAAATTTAGGTAGAAATATTAATTCATGCACATAAATACAATCATATACACATACATGTAAACACAGTTGCATACCTTTATCCATAGATTTAGACTAACATTGATGCACACATACATACAAACATGCATGCTATATCATATACTGTATACATTCCGGTACAAATACATGTACATACACAGATATGCATACACACACAAGCACACTCATTCACATATACACATTTTCAATCAGAAATCAGACATTTCTGTGACTACCCAGGGCAGGACTACTTTCTCTGGAGTTGCATGGTTACACGTGAAACCCCAACCAGCTCTTATTTTCCTTGAACAGATAAAATATCTTTTCTCATTAGGCTTTTGAAAAAAAAAAGTCTTATTCCCTTCTATCACATTTACCTTTTTTGTTTAGATTGAACTGATGTTCACTGTTGAAGTCAAATTCGAAATGTTGCAACTGACAACGGAACAGATTTCAATAGACTATTCCATATTCGGGGCAGAAGACTGGGCCCAGTGGGGCGAGAGACTCCAATGTGTGTTGCCAGTGGTTAACACAGATATCCTTGATCAAGTCCCAATGGATGTTTCTTGTGACTCCTTCACAGCAATGTAAGTGATGCCGGATAGAAGTCATGTTTCAATAGTTTTGGGATTTTTACTCGTTTCATACCTATCTACGTGCCACAGATTTATGTGTTCGTATAAATTAGGTTAGCTTTTATCCAATCAGATAATCAAAGTGCTAATGTCACAACAATCAAAAGGGAAGCCCTCTTCTTGAAACTGGTTTACTCCACTCCAAATCCCGACCTGCAACTGGAGGATCTACTATTTTGTTCCGCAATGACTTTTCCCCTATGGCTTGCTAATTTAAGAAGAAGACTGTGGCCAAAATTAGTTGAGACCCACAGCCGAGGGATGGGCTGTTTCATATGTTACATACATCCTAGGGAGCTCCAAGTGGCAGAAGAGGCATCAAGGGGAGAATATGCCACAACAGAAGGACATAACTCAGCTCGGAGTGATCCACAGGGGGCTGGATAAACTCCCCGGTGGGCCCTCCAACCCCCTATTTTGTTAGTAGATGACTTGAGTCACTACTGTATGGACCAACAATGACAGCATTTCATCATTCGTTTCCCAAACCACCCAGTTTATTATTATATACAAGCATAGGTAAATTTGTGAATGAGGGTAATGTAATACTTGCATGTAGCGTGACACTGAACACAACAAAAGGTGATGACGGGGTAGCAGTTGTACTTAACTTTGTTACCCAACAGGGTCCAAATACCCCTCAATTCCCTCAACCACATAAGATGAGATGAGATGGGAAGTTCAGCATTATAAATGGCACCTGGTGGGTAGGAGCTCAGTTATAGATCTAATAATACGCCTCTGCCCCAACAGTACAGGATAGCCAATGAACATTTAAGTTAAAAAGATTTCTATCTAAAGTAAAAAGACTTCTTGTCAAATTACAGCGTCAATATACTGAGCACAGTCTATGTAGGAACTATTGACACAAGCCGGGATGACGTCTACAGCTTCTTGGACAAATACTTAAAGCAAGGTGAGGAGACTGAGTCAACTGATTATACAAAAAGTACAAAAATTATTTACACCATTATCGATGATCATTACCTTTACTAAGACACTTCAGGACTCATATTTGCTTTTGTTGTATACCTCATAGGCATACCATGCACAGCTTCCATAGTCAGCACCGTGACATTCTTAAAAACGTCTATGGGAAATTATTCTGTTATGGCAACTTATGAAGAGTTCAAAGCCTACTTCCCCGGATTCAATCCCGTAAGTATTAATGTAATCGGGACACATGGCTGAATAAGTGGACACGTCCTTTTAATGCGTTTTCTAACTATTGTTCTCTAAATTTTACTTTTCTTTTAGTTTGAAGACGGAGTAATTCCAATAATGACTGTAGAGCAGATAGCAGACATGATGGTTGTGGAAAATGTGTATGACAGTCAGGAGCATGCTGTTATAGTCTTTCAGTACCTGCAGACACTTTCAGTCGAGAGTGTAGACACCTGTATGGCCCAATTCACCGCAACAGCCATAAAGGTAGGTTTTACGAGTTGTAAGATCCTTAAGATGTTACATGATATTGCTCCATAAAACTATTAATTGAGAATCAAAGGCTCAAATGAAAAACTTTTTCTAGCACTTCAAGGCCCGTTTGGCATGATCCCTATTGCCTCTGCATCAAACTGAGCCCATTGAAAAATATTTTTCACCTCTATGACTGACATAATGGGTACATTTGTGCCCACTAGTCTTGCATTACTATGGTATATATATATATATATATATATATATATATATATATATATATATATATATATATACAATATTAATGAGGTCTGAGATATCAAGTATGAGTCTAACAAATATTTTTGTTTGTTTTCCCCAAGAAAAATATCAAATTTATCAACTTCAGCGTCACACAGTACATGCTTCAAAGTTACCTAGGAATCATAAAGACCAGCATAGAAACATACACCTATCCTCAAATTATACAATTATTCCAATACAGAATACCAAAAATGTTCATTAGAGTCTTCTCGAAGAGCATTTTGGAATTTTTTGCCGTTAAGAACTGTGCTACTATGGAAGTCATGTGAGTAAAAACGATGATCAGAATGGTAAACAATGTCATTTTAACACATAGTGTTCATGAATTCATGTGACCATACACATTGATATATGTGGTCTTGTTAGCAAATGTATATTATGTTTTGTGTGACTTTGTCTCGTTACTTCCACTTTCCTTTTCAGTCCGAAATTACTCAAAAAATGTTTATTAAGATGAAAATCCTTAAAATTACATCTATTATAGACCTGATGAATTGGAGGGAAATTAGAACTTATAGGGGTATTCCTATCTCCACAATCCTATAATATGCAGTAGGTGTAATAATAATAATATTATCAAATTCCTCCAATTACGGTATAAATGTAGTATAATTCTCCTGATTAGCTATGCCGCTTACCTCATATGTAGGGCATTACAGTAGCATAGGTGTCTATGGTTACGACCATTCAAAAAGTAACAGTTACTAGGGGTCATAACCATGGATTCCAAAGCTTCTTTAATGGACTGCACATGAGGTAAGTGACATAGCTAATCAGGAGAACTTTACTACATTTCTAATAGGAAGTATTTTGTATTATTATTATTATGATTACTAACTGTAGTACCTGGCGTTGCCCGAGATAGTAACTAAATTTCTCTCTCCCTCTCTCCCACTCTGACTCTCTCCTACTTTCCCTCTCTCCCACTCTTCCTCCTCCCACTCTCCTACTATACCACTCTCCTACTCCCGGTCTCCCAATGTCTCTCCTTCTCTATCTCCCAGTCTCCCTTTCGCCCCCACTCTCCTCCTCTCCTCCTCTCTTCCTCTCTCTCTCTTTTTTTCTCTCTCCCACTCTTCCAGTCTCCCTCTATCCCACTCTCCCACTCTCCCTCCCTCCCACTCTCCCTCTCTCCCACTCCCCCACCCCCCCTCTCTCCCTCTCTCCCACTCTCCCACTCTCCCACTCTCCCTCTCTCACACCCCCCCTCTCTCCCTCTCTCCCACTCTCCCACTCTCCCTCTCTCCCACTCTTCCACTCTCCCACTCTCCCTCCCTCCCACTCTCCCTCTCTGCCACTCTCCCACCCCCCCTCTCTCACTCTCTCCCACTCTCCCACTCTCCCTCTCTCCCTCTCTCCCACTCTCCCACTCTCCCACTCTCCCTCTCTCCCTCTCTCCCACTCTTCCACTCTCCCACTCTCCCTCTCTCCCTCTCTCCCACACTCCCTCTCCCCCACTCTCCCTCTCTCTCATTCTCCCTCTCTCCCACTCTCCCTCTCTCCCACTCTTCCACTCACCACCGAAATTATATTAAGGGTACGGTTCCACTTGCGCATAACTCGTGCGAGTCTCGCATCAGTATCAGCCGGCACGGCCTGACGCTCTCTGGACAGGAGCACCTCAGCTGCATAGAAACACTTGCAGCCGACCCGCTCTTGTTGGAGAGTGTGCGGCTGTTCCGGGAGATACCGATGCGAGACTTGCACGAGTCATACGCAAGTGGAACCGTACCCTAACTGACATATAAGCTCTTATACTAAGGATGTCCTTTGTGCCTATAGCAACCAATCAGCGCTCCTATTAATGACCTGTAGCAAAATAAAAGCAGAGCTGTGAATGGTTGCTATAGACCACCTGATAAATACCCAGGCTAACTGTCAAAATAGCCAATATATTAGCTAGCACATCCAAACAGTAAGTAAGTGGGGTTTTTTTGGCAAATATCTGTAAAGTGCAGGGTAAAAAATGTCCCCTCAAAACATAGTCTATGACGTTCCCTGAGTCAAATGCGACGTCTGTGCAAGATTTACGTGAGGCGGTGCGGATTCCTTTAGCGGACCCACATACATACACTCAGCTTTATATATTAGATAATACATACTATATATTGGGATAAGATCTTGATGATGGGAACATCCCTTTTATAGAAAAAGTAAATAGCTATAAATCTGGTTAGCTGGATATTCCAAAAATACCAACCCCAATATCCGTTAAAGGAGTTATGCAAGATAAGAAAAACCTACTGTTTCTCCCAAAAACAGCTCCACATTCATCTTCAAGTTGAGTAGTATTGTAGTTCAGTCCAATGAAATGGATTGCAAATACCAGACACAACCCATGGACAGGCGTGGCACTGTTTTTGGAAGAAACCAAAAAGGTTTTTTTTTAACCTTTTACTTAGATCCCTTTGGTTAAAGTACCATTTCTTTGGTAATTGCAAAACTTTTTTTTAACATCCTGTCATTTCTATTATTCTTTTTTTTTTTTTTAGTGTTGGTCAGTTGGACTCAGGATACTCTAGTATGACCCTCGATACCCAAAAGGACATCGCATCCTGGATTTTGAACCTTCTTGGGTCCTCAAATCTCAATGGTAAATGTCATACCGAAGTATCAATCCTTCCTGTTGTGTTAGCGGAACGTTCATATATTTGATGTAGGAAAACCTACATTGGGCTAAATTTTGGGCGAAATTTTTAATGATTTATTTATTTAAGTAGAAAAATAAAACCAACAGTGGGAACATAGTAAAGGAAAGGTCTAAATTTTGACATCATTTGCTGACTGTTGGGTTTCATATCTTTTAAGGATGTGCAAGCAATGTACAGACTACAGTAGAATGGATTAACGGTACATTGAAGAGCTTTAGCAAAGCCGTTACCATCTCGGACATGGAGAAATTTTATCCAGTAGACGTTGTAAGTAATTATATATTAATAATCATTAATGAATATTAAAGGGGTAAGTCTCCTTTTTGAAGACACTTTGCCTTAGTGATCAGTTGCAATCTTTTTGGAAAATAGAAAAAAAAAAATCCTTTGCAACGCCACCACAGCCGAGAATTACATATCACCCACTCAGGTCAATAAACTTGTGGTCTTCCAGAAGAAGACACAATCTTTGTATCTACTTTGGATAATTAATGAGGGTCCCAAATGGGAGACCGCTTTCTAAAAACTTAAAATTTCAAATATCCTAATAGGATATTTGACAATTCATTTCAATTGAAAGAATGAATAGAAAACTATCGGATGCATAATTATAAATGATTGAATATATGTATATTTGGATATTTTGGGTATCTACAGGTTGATAAAAAATAAAATCAACTAAAATATGATGTATTTTTTTTACCTGTCAGATTTCAATCATTAGCTCCACCACCGTCGACCAGAAGGTTGAGTATATCTTCAGCTCCGAAGACATTTTGAAAAATGTTAGCACAGTCACAATGGTGTTGGAATCCATGTACGCTGGCGACAACGTTGTAACTGTTGACGAGATATACACATTTTGTTCTCAGTTCAACGCAAAGTATGAAACCGTAAGTATTATTATTTCTTAATACCACAATACGGCATCCATAAAAACATCAAAATGCTTATTTGTTTAGATTCTGGAATGACACCAAGATCTTTATTTTTTTTAGCTCACTATCCAATACATGACAAGTGAGGTGCAACAGGAAATCATGACCTTCCTCTTTACAAGCTGGATCACAGATCTTAACTCAATGACAGTAGAGCAAATTTCAAACTTCGAGGAAGAATTCAAGTTCTTCATTTCTGGTATCACTGAGACTGCCCTGCTTGAAATCCCAGGAAACATGCCCTGCAACGTGTACCAAACCATGTGAGTAGCAGGCCCTGTCTATACTGTACTCCACTAGGTGTGATTAATCTAGCCCAATAATAACCACTGGATCCAGGATGCCCCTCATGGTGGATGATACCTTCTGTGGCATATCATTAATATTTGACCTGATTTAAAGGGCTGAATATAAATATTAATAATCAATTTCATAAGGCCGCTTTCACATTTTGCTCTGACCTCCAGTCAGGTGTCCCGTCGAGGCTTCCGGGTTTTGCACGTATGTGCCAACGGGGCCATTGACTGTAATGGTGCAGATGGAGCCACCGTGTGCTCTGTCGTACACCGTTTTTGGGAGTATAAGCCTATTCGAGTCGGACATCCTGACGTAGTAGACTGGATCTGGGTGTCCGCCTCCAGAAAGTGTATACCCCCAAAAATGGTGGACGACAAAGCACACAGTGACTCCGTCTGCACCATTATAGTCAATGTCCCCATCGGCGCATGCGTCCAAAACCCGTTTTGTGGGGGTTCGGACGGAAGCCCCGAAGGGACCATTGACTGGAGATCAAAATGCAGAGTGAAAGCGGCCTATTGCCAGCTTTACTCTTGCCAGTTTGATTTTCATAGACCAGTAAGGTTATGGTAGTTTTAAGCAAATGAGCCAAGGTTGGGGGTAGAGGCCGAATGTTTTTTGGTCTGATCATTATTTATCAGCACTGACTTTCTTGTCCACATAAAGTGAATAAAACCACGCATTAGTATTGAAATAATCCTAAAACTCTTTTTTGTATCTTTTCAGCTTTTCAGCTCTGAGCAATTACATATCCCAGCTAAGCGAAGAAGTAATACATTTTATTGTTGACGCAATCTTTAAATACCTCAATGCTCAATATACTGGTTCATCAGGTGACCCTATTTCACTATACTAAGAGCTAAAATATGTCTTTAAATTTAAAAAAAATCCTTGATCCTAATCATTCTTCTTGTGATCCATTAGATGTCTGCGGAAACTTGTACACTGACACTAAAACCTACCTGTCAAATATTTGGTTTGGCTTCTTCGAATATGTCCAAATCTATGAGGTTGAAATCTATTACAGCGGATTTAATGCGGTAGGTGGACTCTGTCTCAACTATCCCCTTCTACAGACATATAAGATCGGCCCGGCCAAGCTTATATGTGTAAAATTGGAGATGGCACTGTGATGGCACTAAAATTCAACATGCCCAGTCCTTTTCCCCCCTCCTACCTTCTTATGACTTGGAAGAGTAGATGGTTGACCATTGTTACGTTACATGTATAGACAATGCATAAAGTTGGAATAATTTATTCCTAAAGTTGTCCCCATCATTGCTTCCAACCATGAATGCCTTAAGAACTTGAGAATCCAGTTTACTTTGGTACAATGACTGAATTGTCTTCTCTTCTGAATTTCATATCCAATAGTATAAAATCCTCGACCAGTGCAATGGTGAGCAACTGGGTAACCTGTTCTTGAACAGCACCGCTGTGAGCAACCAATATCAAGCCATACAGATTTTTGTGGCAATGGAAAGTCGTGAATACTCAGAGGTCTTCAGCTTCCTGACTGAGATCACACGAGTGTCTAAAGAGGTAAGATTTTATATATTATGGTGGTATAAATGAAAGTGCAGTGAATTTTGGTCTTCTAAAGACTTGGACTACTCAAAGAAGAGGTCGATATACTTAGCACAAAAGGGAAATACAAGCACATCACTAACAAAAAAAAAAATCCAGCCTATATTTGGGGTAATCTTTTCAAAGAGATGACCACTCAGTGTCACGGTCTTCTATCTGTTGCAGAGTTTAGTGACATGTTCTGGGTCAGAGTCTCCCTTTACCTTGCATTCCCTTTCCTTTGGGGAGGAGATGGTTAATGTCAGTTTACCTTCCAGCAGCTCCTGACTCCTGATCAGGTGTTTCTGGTTTGGACCACTCCCAGGTCTTATATATACCATCTACTTCCAGCAGAGGGTGCCGGTTATTTTCATTAATTTGGAAGCTTGGCCTGGAGGAGTAAAGAGCTGGAGAAACCCTCTCTCTGTTTTGTTGGCTGCAGCATTGGTGCGGGCTGCAGCAGTTTGTGGTGTGCTGGTTGTATGGTTTGGAAGCTACCCTGTAGTCTGTTTTTATGTTGTTTCCCCTTGTGCTCTTTTAGTGGCTCCTTTGTGCGTGGTTGCCATGTGTACAAGTTGGTCGGTGGGGTTGTTGACTTCAATTCTTGCCCCTTTTTCCCCGGGTGGTGGGTTGTGGAAGGTGGGTATTACCATCAGGGACAAGGAGAGGATATAGGGCCAGGTTAGGTGTCCAGACCGCCCTACGTTCAAGAGTACCTCCAGGTGTGAGGGTGAGCGCAGGGGCGCCAGCCTTAGGGCCAGCATAGGTTACCCTGTGTTCCCTGGCCACACGTGACAGTCAGAGAGTGGTTTTCTCCAAAAAAGTGGTCTCAACAATGTGATGATACCTACTCCCCTCTTTCCTCTGTCCCTTTGCATATATACCATATAAAACATGACATTTTCTTTTTTTCTAGAAAAAAATTGTGTCAATCAATAGCGACATTGCGTCACTGTTATATAGTGCTGTCTGGGGTTCAATATCTGAACATCTAACAACAAAAGAAGACTTCCAGTGGTTTTCAGAAAACGCAAGATTTATTGTATCCAGTATTCCTGCCTCAGTGATTAATACCATACAAGCCCATGACTGCGATTCTCAAGGTTTCCTGTAAGTTTTTATTACTCTTGGTGTCACAATATAGTAAATATACGCGAAAATGGACATTCAGTATATTTTCACTTATCCACATTTTTTTTTTTTCTCGTTTCTCTGCCTGTAGGGTTGCAGCTTTCAGTGCAGAATTTGATAAACAGGATGAGAATCAAAGGGAATCTTGCTATAAAAATATAAAACAATTCAATCAGGCACAAATTTCCAATGCAGGTAATATATCAAAATTGTACAAGTTTTACCAGCTTTTCCATTGGATCCATCCTTGTTGAGTTACGATTTCATCTACTGGTCTCCAATATAGATATAGTAAACTAGCCGATGCCGGGAGCTGTAGGTGTACCAAAGCTCAAGTCAAAAGTTGAAAACTACTAATTTAGGCCAGAAATTATGAAATTGCTCCATTATTGACTTACACAAATTTCCTACACTCCAGAAGGCAGGATACTATATTGAACTATTAGGCTGCGTGCCCACGATTAGTGTTCACAGTATTGTGGGCACAGTATGTTTCAGCTGCATCCAAAACGCTGCAATGTACAGTAAAGGCACAGTGGATGGGATTTATAGAAATCTTGTACCCGCTGTGTGTGTACAGACCTACAGCGTAAATGCAAGCGTTCTTCGCATGGAGAACGGAAGAGAGACCGCAACTGCCGAACCCTGATCATGGGCATGAGAAGCTGCAGTCTCCTGCAGAGGAGACTCGTGGCCCCGCAGGTCAGGACCCGCCGCTTCCAGTACATAGTGGGTCCTGATTGTGGGCACAAGAGGCTGTGTTCTCCTGCGGAGGAAACTCGTGGCTCCGCAGTCCAGGACCCGCGGTGTCCAGGACACAGTGGGTCCTGATTGTGGGCACAAGAGGCTGTGCTCTCCTGCGGAGGAGACTCGTGGCTCCGCAGTCCAGGACCCGCGGCGTCCAGGACACAGTGGGTCCTGATCGTGGGCTCGAGCAGCTGTGTTCTCTTGTCGAGGATACTTTTTGGCCCTGCAGGTCAGGACCCACCGCATTCAGGACACAGTGGGTACTGATCGTGGGCACTAGCAGCTGCGGTCTCCTGCGGAGGAGACTCGTGGCCTCGCAGGTCAGGACCCGCCGCGTCCAGTACACAGTGGGTCCTGAACATGGGCACAACCAGCTGTGTTCTCCTGCGGAGGAGACTTGTGACCTCGCAGGTCAGGACCCGCCGCGTCCAGTACACAGTGGGTCCTGAACATGGGCACAACCAGCTGTGTTCTCCTGCGGAGGAGACTTGTGACCTCGCAGGTCAGGACCCGCCGCGTCCAGTACACAGTGGGTCCTGAACATGGGCACAACCAGCTGTGTTCTCCTGCGGAGGAGACTTGTGACCTCGCAGGTCAGGACCCGCCGCGTCCAGTACACAGTGGGTCCTGATCGTCGGCATGTACCCTTATAGATCTATATAACATCACCCATATTATAATATGTAAATGTCTTGATGTCTTGGCACTTAGAATATTTTTTTACTTTTCCCAGGATCTGCTTGTACGACAGGAAGCAGTAGCGAATGGATAGCAACATATTATGCAATCTACTCTTCTTACGCTGACTATGCAGAATATAAGCAATACAAACCCGATTTCTCCCCGGTAAGCATTACAAGCTGAAGATGAGCATGGTCTATTCCAAAGCTTTATTTTATTGTTCTCTTCTGTATTTTATGCCATACAATAATTTCAATGTCAATGAATACACATGAATACATTACGTGATTTGTTCTTTAGGGCGACGCGCTGGACGTATTCACTGGTAAACAATGTGCCGATTATTGCGTTGCTTCAGGAGCACTGAATAATGAGCAGCAAATTGTCGCCATCTTTACAAGCATGAACTCATCAACCCAGAAAGTGGAAGACTTTTTGGTGCAGTTGAATGCTGTTGCTGCGGTAGGTTTCCATAGTATGGGGGGGCATCGGTGGGTGTGAAGCGTTAGCTGATGTCTACTGAAACCAGCCGACTGGTCGTGTTAAACATGAAGGGTCCATTGACTTGTCGCCCTGAGATTACTAAATGCATGTTGTTTGTATTGCAGGTCGAGCTGCATACCAGTACAGTGGTGGATATGATCATATCACAAGTAATAGTGATCATCTCTCAAGATATGTCCACATTCACAGAAGTGGACTGGACTTACTGGTTCCAGGTTGTCTTGGAGGAAATCCTCTATGCTATCAGTGTATCTGATATAGAGCTCATTCCCTTCCCACTGCCCTGTAAATCATACCAGGCACTGTGAGTATATACACTGTAATGTATGTAACATATGCTGATTGTATCTTGACTTATGGTTCCCGTATACATCAGATATCTGACAGCTGCGTGTTCGATCACTCTGTCGTGGGTGAATGTGTTCACCCTCTCTAGCCAGCCACATTCTCATTATCATGGTCCTCTACTATTTTGCAAGTAGAAACAGCTCTACTCTTGCTCCTAGGTCTCCTTCACACGTTTGTGTTTCCGGTACGTGAGACGTCCGTTTTCACACATACCGGAAACACGGACACACATAGGCCCATTCAATTCAATGGGATTGTGCACACGTCTGTGTTTTAACGCGGACCGTGTGGACTATATACGTGTCCGTGTGCTCCACACGGTGACATGTCCATTTTCTGCCAGCAGCACGGGTATCACACAGACCGCACACTGATGTGATCCATGTGCAACTAGAAACAGCTCCACTCTTGTTCTTAGGTCTCCTTCACACGTCTGTGTTTCTGGTACGTGTGGTGTCCGATTCCACACGTACCGGAGACACGGACACGTGTAGATCCATTAAATTCAATACCTTTGTGTACACATCGGTGTTTTCACATGGACCGTGTCCATTGTCTGTGTTCTCCACATGGTGACATGTCCGTTTTCTGCCGGCAGCACGGGTGGCACACGGACCGCACACTGATGTGATCTGTGTGACACACACCGGAGAAAACACGTCAATTATAATCAACAAACAAACAGAAATCAGAGTATATTGTATCAAATAGTTTTTATTTTACAAAAATATTTTTTAAAAATATTTATTTAATCCAAATCACTAAAAAACATCAAAAAAATCAAGAAAAACATCACTTGAAAAACACATAGATACAGAGGGGATTTCTGACCAAAAAATTACCGGTGAGAGAAGTAAAGGGATATTATACTCAATTCATGAAAGAATACCAAAAATGTATACAATCAGAGCAACACCTCAGCCATCTCACCAATAAAAAATATAGCACCAACAATTAAATTGCATTAATAAATATACTAGGTGTATACAAGGGCCCCTGTAAAAATATTCAGTCCTCAAATAATTCCACTATCATATAAATCCAATAAAGCCTTATAAATATTCAAAAGGATTTCATCCATATAAATGTAAATAGATTTTTCTAAACTTTTTGGTAATAAAATTCAGATTACAATGACTATGGAATTATAAGGGGCACAACTAGTTCACAAGGAAAAAGAGAAAGACTCAGCTCAGTGGCTTACCTAATCGGGCTGGATGTAAATTCTTACAACACCTATTTCAATAGTAAATCGATCCCTTTATAACAGAGGCTCTTAATTAAATCCAGCATAAATTACTATGCCATACTCACTTAGTATAAGGTCAGAGAACTCCCCAGAACCTCGACGCACGTTTCAAGAAAAAACCTTTTCATCAGGAGTCTTTTTCAATTATATAAAAAAGAAGATTTTTATATATACCTGTCTCTGGCGTTGCTGTCATACTTGCTTCCAGACTTGCTCATTATGCTCATGAATATTCACTGCACTGACTGTGAACTCAGAGGTAACAGCAACGCTGGAGATAGGTAAGTATGCTATCTGGATATCACACGGATAGCACTTGAACAGCACCAGGAGCACACACACATGGACACATATACGCACCAACACCACGGACAGTGCAAAACATTAGTTAGGTATTTAGGTATTGCCACACAGCCTCATCTAAGTGAGTACAACTGAGCTGCAACACCGGACAAAGTGTATAGAGAAGGTCGGCAATGTTTTTTCCCACTTTTTTTCCTAGTCTTATACAACCCCTTTAATTATAACCAGGCAGCCTAACCTTCGTTTGACTTCATATGTCTGGACATTATCATAAAACTTTACTAAAGTATAAGGAATAATTTTGCAAAAACAATACTTAAAGCTAAAATAAAATGTCAAAAACATGATCCTTATTCCTACCTGCCTCTAAAAATGCTTTTACTTACAGTATAAAAGGCTTCGACAATGTCCAAGATCAGATGACAGAGGAAACCAGAAAGAATGTATACGACTATTGTGTGAAAGTTCAGCTCAGTAAGACCACCGCCGTCAACGGTAAGTTTTATTGGCCGTTCTTTTGGTGTGAATCGATAACTCAAGTCTATGCATTCCAAAAATCGTGTATGGATTATGGATGCTTATAAATCTGATTACTTTACTTGTAGATAAGGGTGATTGCTAAATAGATTGAATTGTTTCAGGTGTTCGTTGTGGACAAGACATAGTGAGGACTCAGGAATGGATCGACATAAACATGCGAAGTTTTGCCAAATACGGAGACATTGCAGATTTTTCACAATGGAATTCAAACTTCCAGTCTGTAAGTATCTTCTGCCAGCGACTCAACATTCCCATAAGACAATTCTCTATATCTTATAAGTGTCTTTTTTTTTTGTCTTAAGACTGCAATCATTGACACTGCGAGCCCTGGACAACTGGGAGTAATTGCTGTGGAGGAAATTTCGAAAGAAGAAGTTGCGTGCCAGGTGGCGGGAAAAGTGCAACAATATGGGGCTGATGACGTCAACGCCTTCCTTGATAGCTTCAATGCAGCCTATACATCGGTACAGTGGATCCTTATTAAACCAGGAGAATCTTGAGGAATTATTGTGAATTTTTCAGTTGACCCCCTGCGCCTTCCAGTCTTCTCACACCGCCATGTTGTTTGTCTATTGTAGAGCAATGCAAAGATTACAAGCGTCCAAATTGGTTTCAAGTTCATATCGGCAGTGTTTACTGCTTTGCAGTCATCGTTTGTCAAGTATGGCAGTAGTGACTGGCAATTTCTGTTCTCTGCCAGGCTACAACCTTTCTTGTTCAGCCTGAATGGTGACTTAATGACGAACTTCTTGAATTATGCTGATTGTTCTGGTTACCTTGTGATGTAAGTAACTCCTATACCTGTAAATGGAAGATACAGAATGATATGGTCCAAGTTTCTCTAGTCTTTACTCAAGATTTGTGTACACTAAACATCTGCCTGTACAAAAGAGATATTTGTAGTGTAGACCTAAGGTGCATCTTGATACCATAGGCTCAGTCTATGTTGGGCTAAGTTCACATGGCCTGTAGTCATCCGTTAGAACGGATCCGTTGGGAAACTGATTTCTGTTGGGTCCGTTTTTTGGGGGGTTTTTTAACCTTTTTTTTTTTAGTTTTTAATAACAAAAACATATAATCAATAATCAAATAATACAATATATTCTGATTATGTTAAACTACAAAATTACAGCTAATGTATCTCCTCGAATCCCAACCAGGTCCGTTTTTTTAACATGGGAATCTATGGACAACGTATCTATTAAGGGATTGCTATTTAGCCACCCGCTGTACTTGCATTTGTAACGGATCCATTACACATGGAACAATAAATGGAAATCCGTTAATTGATCCGTTGCCCATAGACGCCACATGTTAAAAACGTATTCAGTATCTAACAATGGGCAAAAAAGTTGCACATCTTTTTTTGTAAAAGGCTCTCTAACGGACCCGTGATAACGGATGATTACACGATATGTGAACTTAGCCGTAGGTAGTATGAGCATTTTGGGTTGTCCATGAGTCTTGGGTTCGTGCCCACGATCAGTGTTTTTTGCAGCGTTTTGGATGCAACGTGTTTTGCTGTGTCCAAAACTCTGCATTGTACAGTACAAGCAAAGTGGATGGGATTTCTAGAAATCCCATGCCCACTGTGTATGTATGGCCCGCAGCACAAATGACATGCGGTGCAGCTTTCCAAGCCGCAGCATGTCAATTCTTTGCTGTGGAGTTCCAAGCATTCTCCTTAGGCCTCTTTCACACGTACGTGCCTCCGGTACGTGTTTGGCAGTTTTCTCACGTACCGGAGACACGTATACATGTAGACCTATGGATACCTATGGTTTTGGACACACGTAAGTATTTTCGCACAGAACGTGTGTCCGTTCCGTACTTACGTGTGTCCGTGTGTTTCTCACGGCAACATGTCCGTTTTCTCTCCGGCATCACGGGTGTCACACTGAACGCAAACGTGTCACATGTAACACAAACGGACCACACGGATTTGTTCCGTGTGACACGCATCGGAGAAAAGACATGTGTCTGAGAGAAAAAAAAAACAAAAAACTTTATTCACCTTCTCCAGCCCTGCAGTCTCTGCCGCTGCTGTCACTTGCTGCTGACCGCCGCTCATTATGCTCATTGAATATTCACTTCACTGCGGCCGGAAGCTGCAGCAGCGGGGAGTCGGCAGGACCGGAGACCGAAGATCAGCACCACGGACAGCGACGCCAGGGACAGGTGAGCAGAAAGGTCCCGTTCTCCGTGTGTTATCACAGATAACACACGGAGAACACACGTGTGCCATTCACACGGCACACCGAGGGCAATACGCACTTTTGACACTTCCGTGAAAAACGTGCGTGATTTTCACGGACGTGTGAAAGAGGCCTTAGGGAGACCTCAGCGCCCCAAACCCTGATCATGGACACGGGCAGCTGCGGTCTCCTGTGTTCTCCTGTGGAGGAGACTCGCGGCCCCGCAGGTCAGGAACCACCGTGTCCAGGGTGCAGCGGGTCCTGATCGTGGGCATGTACCCCAATGCCAAATCACCTCAAAATTTCTCTTTAAGAAACCTGCCAAGATGTCAGTTTGAGGTCCTAATTGTGATACTTGTTAGCAACCAAGTGCCCGAGCCTAATAGATCTCATACTGGATAGGTATCTTCTTATTTTTTGTGTTCAGAATTATTTATTTTTAAATGGCATTTTCATTTTTTCTTTATTTTTTTCATCTCCAGCGTAAACAATATTAACTCTTTCTATGCCGTATATTCCTCTGACACCCAATTCGGGATTGCTACTGCCTGTACAAGTTTCCTCAAGAAGCAGTCGTCAGGTAAGATAGGAATATTCAAAAACTTGCAGGTGCCCCCATAAACTCACGCATGCACCCTTCACTGATATATGCCTAATCCGTACCATATAGAATATGTACGTATACTTACGGCCTTGATTTACAAATTGTCCCCAGGTACCTGCCCTGTGAGTGGTGATAGCAGTGCTGTTGCTTCTGCGCTTTTCGGAAGCTTTATAACCGGTGTACCACCTGGAGATCTATCCGGCTATATACCAAATTTTGATGCCGTAAGTGCACTCTTCTATATTATTTTTTTTAATACAAATATGTTACCTGGTATCCACTTGCTATTCAGTATAAGAGAAACATGGCCATTGGGGTTTGTGTCTGGTATCGAAACTCAGCTCAGTGATTGATTCCACACAAAACCTTTGGCGTGGAATAGCACAGGGTTTTTTTTTGAGGGGGGGATCAGCCATATTTTTCTAATTTGGACAGCCTTCTTAAAAGAAAAAAAAATTTGGCTCATAGACAAGAGAAGGACAGCTTTAACTATTAGGCTATGTGCAGATTAGAATTTTTTTGCACTAAAAAATGCACCTTGTGGCAGAAAAAATGCACCAAAAAATACATACATTTTTGGTGCTTTTTTTGTGCCTTTTTTGGTATGTTTTTGGTGCATATTTGAGCACTTTTTGTTGCTTTTTTGTGCATTTTTTTGTACGTTTTTTAACGCTTTTTTTTGTGCATTTTTGTGCCATGCTTTTTTAAGTGAAATCAATCCCTGGAAAAGCTAAGGAACGCAGGGAAAAAAATGCCCCAACAATTGACATGCTGCTTCTTTTTTCTGCACCCAAAACTGCAAGGAAAAAAAAAGCAATGTGTGCACAGCACATCCGAATTCTCATTGACTTTGCTTGCATAAGGATAGATGTGCAGATTTGGGCAACAAACTGCACCAAAAATGCACCTTGTGGCAGAAAAAGGCATCAAAAAATACCTGCACTTTTGTACATTTTTTTGTACATTTTTGATGCATTTTTGGTGCTTTTTTATGCATGTGTTTGGTGCTTTTTTATGTATGTGTTTGGTGCTTTTTTATGCATGTGTTTGGTGCTTTTTTATGTATGTGTTTGGTGCTTTTTTATGTATGTGTTTGGTGCTTTTTTATGCATGTGTTTGGTGCTTTTTTATGTATGTGTTTGGTGCTTTTTTATGGATGTGTTTGGTGCTTTTTTGTGTATGTGTTTGATGCTTTTTTTTGCACTTTTTTTGTACATTTTTTTTGTACACTCTTCATGTATTTTTGGTGCTTTTTTGTGCATTTTTGGTGCATTTTTTTCTACTATTTTGGTGCATTTTTGTGCCATGTTTTTTTTTGTGAAGTCAATGCCTGGAAGGGCTAAAACAAACAAACAAACACAGGAAAAAAATGCCCCAACAATTGGCATGCTGCTTCTTTTTTTCTGCACTCAAAACTGTAAGGAAAAAAGAAGCAACGTGCGCACAGCACTTCAAAATTCTCATTGATTTTGCTGGCATAAGGATAGACATGTGGATTTGTGCAACAAACTGCGCCAAAAAATGCAGCGTGTGCACAAGACCTTATTCAGATAAAGTATTGGGGGGATAGCCCTGGCTGTAGCTAGTTGCCTTCCTGTCAGAACAAGGTTGATGAAGGAAGGGGAAGGCAAAAATAGCTTATAAGTATGAAACGTAGCAAGATTAGGTTAGTACTAGGAGGAGGTCCACCAATGGTAGACAAGTAATGTCTTCTGTATGGGCACAATAATTGACAAGGCAAGGATGAAAGAGAAGTGTCTTCTCTCCTGCAAAGGATGGGAACATCGAGAAGGAGACATTTTTGGACAATATTTTGTCTAAATTGAAATGTTCTAATACCTTTGACTATTGCTATCCTTCTCTGTGAGACCAAAACATTTACCATACAATGCTTCAAAGTGCAAAAAAAGAATAATCTAAAATTCTTCAAAGCCCTGACGTATTCTCTGTTTCTTTCTTATTTATTTATTTGCAGATATCAGCAATCAGTTTGTTGTCTGCTAGTCAGCAAGGCAGCATAGTCTTTACCGGAGCAATACTCAATGATGAAAGCCAAGCCACCATCGTTGCCAACAGTATACAGGCAATGACTTTTGATCAAGTAGACCAGTTCTTGATCAGTTTCCAGGCCACTGCAGAACAGGTAAGGACTAGTCAACATCCAATATTAATCATCTATCTATCTATCTATCTATCTATCTATCTATCTATCTATCCCTCTATCTATCTATCTATCTATCTATCTATCTATCTATCCCTCTATCTATCTATCTATCTATCCCTCTATCTATCTATCTATCTATCTATCTATCTATCTATCTATCCCTCTATCTATCTATCCCTCTATCTATCTATCCCTCTATCTATCTATCTATCTATCTATCCCTCTATCTATCTATCTATCTATCTATCTATCCCTCTATCTATCTATCTATCTATCTATCTATCTATCTATCCCTCTATCTATCTATCTATCTATCTATCTATCTATCTATCTATCTATCCCTCTATCTATCTATCTATCTATCTATCCCTCTATCTATCTATCTATCTATCTATCTATCTATCTATCTATCTATCTATCCCTCTATCTATCTATCTATCTATCTATCTATCTATCTATCTATCTATCTATCTATCTATCTATCTATCTATCTATCCCTCTATCTATCTATCTATCTATCTATCTATCCCTCTATCTATCCCTCTATCTATCTATCTATCTATCTATCTATCCCTCTATCTATCTATCTATCTATCTATCTATCTATCTATCTATCTATCTATCTATCTATCTATCCCTCTATCTATCTATCTATCTATCTATCTATCTATCTATCTATCTATCTATCTATCTATCTATCTATCTATCTATCTATCCCTCTATCTATCTATCTATCTATCTATCTATCTATCTATCTATCTATCTATCTATCTATCCCTCTATCTATCTATCTATCTATCTATCTATCCCTCTATCTATCTATCTATCTATCTATCTATCCCTCTATCTATCTATCTATCTATCTATCCCTCTATCTATCTATCTATATATCTTTCTATTTACCTATCCATCTACTTAAATGAAAAATATCCTCACTGTTCAACACACAAAATTCACATTAGTTTCCCCCTTTTTTCCCCAGAACGGCTTTGTCGGTATCTCAAATGTCAATGTCAGAGGTCTTCTATTTGGCGCGATTTATGGAGTTATCTCAAAGCAGTTTCTTTCCTTTACTGCTGCACAATGGGGCATTTACTTCAAGGTCAGATTGACTTTCTTCCTAGCCAGCCTCGATGGAACCCAAATTGGGCTGATACCTAACAGCATTTCCTGCGACGCCTACCAGTCCATGTAAGAGAAACAAAATATCTAGAACATTTTAAAGATACGACCCCATTGAGAGGATCTCCCCTGATTGCAATCAGATTTTCCATGACAGGCATTTCCCTTATATTCTACATGTGTTGGTTTATTGTGTTGAGAACGCTCCTTTGGAAGACTATTTAACACTATTTTGCAATTTTGGAGGGGTCATTTCAAAGAGGTTTCACTGTACAAATAACTTTAACCAATGTATTTTGATATGCACGGTCTCTATTGCATGCTCCTACGGTATTGTGAGGCTGGCCTACTATATAGGTCATTTACTTTAAAGGGAAGACTTAATCCAAAAATAATTTATTGCTTAACTATGGTTTTTATAGTAAATGTTTGGGGTTTTTTTTAATTTTTTTATATTCTTTTTTTTTTTTTTTTTTTTAAATTTTGCATTTTATTATCTACATAAAAAAAAAATCAGAAATCGTGCAATTTTTCAACCGACCACTAGACCCATTAGATTCATACATCCTGTTCTTTCTAGTAACCACATGGACATATGCAGGAATAAAATGGTTCTGACCCTATAAATGTATCAAAAATACAAGTATTTTGTGGGTATGCTGTGGTTTGTATAATGGTTATTCTGCAGTGAGGGGGATTACTGTATATAGAGGTCACTATACAAGAGGAGGAGGTGAGCTGTGACATCCCCTATTGTGAATGACGAATCCTGTGTTATCTGCTGTATATAAAGGTACATCATGGTAAAGTTATTGTACGGGGAGGAGGAGGTGAGCTGTGACATCTATTGTGAATGGTGCATCCTGTGTTATCTACTGTATCTATTTACAGCCATTGCACAGGAGGAGGTGAGCTGTGATATCACCTATTGTGAATGGTGTTATCTACAGTATATAGAAGTGTTATCAGTCATTGTACAGAAGGGGAATAGGTGAGATGTGATATCACCTATTGTGTATTGAGGATCATGTGTTATCTACTGTATATTGAGGTGCTATCCTTCATTGTACAGGAGGGGAGGAGGTGAGCTGGGACATCATCTATTGTGAATGGTGAATCCTGTGTTATCTACTATATATAGAAGTGTTATCAGTCATTGTATAGGAGGGAGAGGGGGTGAGTTGTGA
>NC_134359.1:285399588-285579588 GCF_048569485.1 Anomaloglossus baeobatrachus | reverse complement strand
CCAATGAGGGCTCCAAGAGAGAGATTTTACGGTGAGTACCCGAAATCCACTTTTCTTTATTGCTTCATTGGGGGACACAGCACATGGTCTCCTGTGTCCCCCAATGACAGCTCCAAGAAAGAGATTTTACGGTGAGTACCCGAAATCCACTTTTCTTTATTGCTTCATTGGGGGGGACAGTGCATGGTCTCCTGTGTCCCCCAATGACGGCTCCAAGAAAGAGATTTTACGGTGAGTACCTGAAATCCACTTTTCTTTATTGCTTCATGGCGGGACACAGCACATGGTCTCCTGTGTCCCCCAATGAAGGCTCCAAGAAACAGATTTTATGGTGACTACCCGAAATCCACTTTTCTTTATTGCTTCATTGGAGGACATAGCACATAGTCTCCTATGTCTCCCAATGACAGCTCTAAGAAAGAGATTTTACGGTGAGTACCTGAAATCCACTTTTCTTTATTGCTTCATTGGGGACATAGCACATGGTCTCCTGTGTCTCCCAATGACGGCTCCAAGAAAGAGATTTTACGGTGAGTACCCGAAATCCACTTTTCTTTTTTGCTTCATTTGGGGGACACAGCACATGGTTTCCTGTGTCCCCCAATGAAGGCTCCAAGAAAGAGATTTAATGGTGAGTATCCAAAATATACTTTTTAATTTTAATAATATTTTTTTTCTTTATCTTATATGTAACTAAATACATAATTATTGACACTAGGTGTTGCCTGTACAAGCGCTTCCCAGAGCTCAGGCGCATGGTTCTCTACATACTTCGTGAAGTATGGTTATCTAGCATCATGGAGTCAGTTTGTTACATTTAACCCAAACATCGTTCTGGTGAGTATTTCTTGTGATATTTTATATCAGCCTCCTGAAGGTGCCTTCTTTTATTGTCCTCTCATGATGGTCATTTTGGTTAATCTCTTCTTCTGTACCATGTTAGTATTTGTTCCGCACCTTTTTAGCTCTAAGGTTTCTTATATGTAGTGTGTCATTCCACAAAATCTGATAACATTTTGATATCAGAGGTATAAAGATCAGGCAAAGGTTCCAGAAATGTAAGATTTTCACACTGGGTTAATGTTTTTGGCTTGAGTGTAAAGTCAGGCTCCAGCAAATGTTTGTTTTTTTACCATTCCAGTCTCATGGCTTCTCTTACTATCAGTCTTTCTTTCTTATAATTGCTCCAAACCCTTATAGCTCTCATACATTTGTCTCTTGGATTAGTTTAATACCTTTATAGCTCTTATACATCCCTCTCACACTTTCTCCATTCCTTTATAGTTTGTATAGTGCTATATCTCTTGTACTTGCTCCGTACATTTACAACTCTCATACTTCTCTCCCGTACTTAGTCTATACCCTTTTAGCTCTCATACATCTCTATTATACTTGTTCCATATCTTTACAACTCCCATACTTCTCCCCTGTACTTACTCCATACCCTTATAGTTCTCATACATTAGTCTCTTGGATGAGTTTCCTTCCTTTATAGCGCTCATATATCTTTATCATACTTGTACCATACCTTTACAACTCTCATACTTCTCTCCCGTACTTAGTCTATACCCTTTTAGTTCTCATACATCTCTATTATACTTGTTCCATATCTTTACAACTCTCATACTTCTCCCCTGTACTTACTCCATACCCTTATAGCTCTCATACATTTGTCTCTTGGATTAGTTTTATACCTTTATAGCTCTTATACATCCCTCTCACACTTTCTCCATTCCTTTACAGTTTGTATAGCGCTATATCTCTTGTACCTGCTCCATACATATACAACTCTCATACTTCTCTCCTGTACTTACTCCATACTCTTCTAACTCTCATACATCTCTATCATACTTTTTCCATATCTTTACAACTTTCATACTTCTCTCCCGTACTTACTCTATACCCTTATAGCTCTCATACATCTCTATTATACTTGTTCCATATCTTTACAACTCCCATACTTCTCCCCACTACTTACTCCATACCCTTATAGTTCTCATACATTAGTCTCTTGGATGAGTTTCCTACCTTCATAGCTCTCATATATCTTTATCATACTTGTACCATACCTTTACAACTCTCATACTTCTCTCCCGTACTTAGTCTATACCCTTTTAGTTCTCATACATCTCTATTATACTTGTTCCATATCTTTACAACTCCCATACTTCTACCCATTACTTACTCCATACCCTTATAGTTCTCATACATCTGTCTCTTGGATGAGTTTCCTACCTTCATAGCTCTCATATATCTTTATCATACCTGTACCATACCTTTACAACTCTCATACTTCTCTCCCGTACTTAGTCTATACCCTTTTAGTTCTCATACATCTCTATTATACTTGTTCCATATCTTTACAACTCCCATACTTCTCCCCATTACTTACTCCATACCCTTATAGTTCTCATACATCTGTTTCTTGGATTAGTTTCATACCTTTTTATCTCTCATACATCTCTATCATACTTTTTCTGTCACTTTACAACTCTCATACATCTCTATTGTACTTTCTTCATACTTTTACAGCTCTCATACTCTCTCTCTCATACATGCTACGCACTTTTAAAGTTCTTGTATGTTTTTATCGCTTGTACCTGATCCATAATGTTACAACTTTCACATATCTCTCTCGTATGTACTCCACATCTTTGTAGCTCTCATACATCTCTCTCATACTTGTTCCATATCTTTACAGCTCTCATATTTGCTCCGTACAGTTACAGTTCTCATACTTCTCACTCTCCTATTGTTACTTACCTTCATTTTGTCTTGTCCTTGCGCAAAAACTTTTACAACGCTCATATGTGTCTTTCATACTGGCTTCATACCTTTACAGTTCTCATACATCTTTATCTCTTTACATGCTCTATATCTTTAGAACATACTCTTTACTTGCTCCATATCTTTTTATCTGTTATACACCCTTATCTCTTTACTTGCTCCATATCTTTTCATCTGTTATACACCCTTATCTCTTTACTTGCTCCATATCTTTTCATCTGTTATACACCCTTATCTCTTTACTTACTCCATATCTTTTCATCCCTCATACACCCTTATCTCTTTACTTGCTCCATATCTTTTCATCCCTTATACACCCTTATCTCTTTACTTGCTCCATATCTTTTCATCCCTTATACACCCTCATCTCTTTACTTGCACTATATCTTTACAGCCTTCATACACCCTTATCTCTTTACTTGCTCCATATCTTTACAGCTCTCATACACCCTTATCTCTTTACTTGCTCCATATCTTTACAGCCCTCATACACCCTTATCTCTTTACTTGCTCCATATCTTTACAGCCATCATACACCCTTATCTCTTTATTTGCTCCGTATCTTTACAGCCCTCATACACCCTTATCTCTTTACTTGCGCTATATCTTTACAGCCTTCATACACCCTTATCTCTTTACTTGCTCTGTATCTTTACAGCCTTCATACACCCTTATCTCTTTACTTGCTCTGTATCTTTACAGCCTTCATACACCCTTATCTCTTTACTTGCTCTGTATCTTTACATCCCTTATACACCCTTATCTCTGTACTTGCTCCATATCTTTACATCCCTTATACACCCTTATCTCTTTACTTGCTCCATATCTTTACAGCCCTCATACAGCCTTATCTCTTTATTTCCTCCATATCTTTACATTCAATCATACATACTAATCTCCATACTTGCTCAATATCTTTACAGCCCTCATACACCCTTATCTCTTTACTTGCTCTATATCTTTACAGTTCTCATACACCCTTATCTTTTTATTTACTCCATATCTTTACAGCCCTCATACACCCTTATCTCTTTACTTGCTCCATATCTTTACAGCCTTCATACACCCTTATCTCTTTACTTGCTCTATATCTTTACAGCCCTCATACACCCTTATCTCTTTACTTGCTCTATATCTTTACAGCCCTCATACACCCTTATCTTTTTATTTACTCCATATCTTTACAGCCCTCATACACCCTTATCTCTTTACTTGCTCCATATCTTTACAGCCTTCATACACCCTTATCTCTTTACTTGCACTATATCTTTACAGCCCTCATACACCCTTATCTCTTTACTTGCTCTATATCTTTACAGCCCTCATACACCCTTATCTTTTTATTTACTCCATATCTTTACAGCCCTCATACACCCTTATCTCTTTACTTGCTCCATATCTTTACAGCCATCATACACCCTTATCTCTTTATTTGCTCCGTATCTTTACAGCCCTCATACACCCTTATCTCTTTACTTGCTCCATATCTTTACAGCCATCATACACCCTTATCTCTTTACTTGCGCTATATCTTTACAGCCTTCATACACCCTTATCTCTTTACTTGCTCTGTATCTTTACAGCCTTCATACACCCTTATCTCTTTACTTGCTCTGTATCTTTACAGCCTTCATACACCCTTATCTCTTTACTTGCTCTGTATCTTTACATCCCTTATACACCCTTATCTCTGTACTTGCTCCATATCTTTACATCCCTTATACACCCTTATCTCTTTACTTGCTCCATATCTTTACAGCCCTCATACAGCCTTATCTCTTTATTTCCTCCATATCTTTACATTCAATCATACATACTAATCTCCATACTTGCTCAATATCTTTACAGCCCTCATACACCCTTATCTCTTTACTTGCTCTATATCTTTACAGTTCTCATACACCCTTATCTTTTTATTTACTCCATATCTTTACAGCCCTCATACACCCTTATCTCTTTACTTGCTCCATATCTTTACAGCCTTCATACACCCTTATCTCTTTACTTGCTCTATATCTTTACAGCCCTCATACACCCTTATCTCTTTACTTGCTCTATATCTTTACAGCCCTCATACACCCTTATCTTTTTATTTACTCCATATCTTTACAGCCCTCATACACCCTTATCTCTTTACTTGCTCCATATCTTTACAGCCTTCATACACCCTTATCTCTTTACTTGCTCTATATCTTTACAGCCATCATACACCCTTATCTCTTTACTTGCTCCATATCTTTACAGCCCTCATACACCCTTATCTCTTTACTTGCTCCATATCTTTACAGCTATCATACATACTTATCTTTTTACTTGCTCCATATCTTTACAGCTATCATACATACTTATCTTTTTACTTGCTCTATATCTTTACAGTTCTCATACACCCTTATCTTTTTATTTGCTCCATATCTTTCTGGCCCTCATACACCCTTAGCTCTTTACTTGCTCCATATCTTTACATCCCTTATACACCCTTATCTCTTTACTTGCTCCATATCTATACAGCCCTCATACATCCTTATCTCTTTACTTGCTCCATATCTTTACAGACTTCACACCTTTATCTCTTTTCTTGCTTCTTATCTGTACAGTCCTCATGCATCTTTATCTGTTTACTTGCTTCTTATCTTTACAGCTCTCATAAGGGGTACTTCTCACATAGTGAGATCGCTAGCGAGATCACTGCTGAGTCACAGGTTTTGTGACCTACCAGTATGATCTCGCTATGTGTGACACTAAGCAGTGACCTGGCCCCTGCTGTGAAATCGCTGATCGTTACACACTGTTCTGGTTCATTTTTTGGTCCTTGGTCTCCCGCTGTGCAGCATGCATCGGCGTGTTTGACGGCGGGAGACCAACAATCTGAATGTGCAGGGAACCGGCGGTACGCTGGTAACCATGGTACACATCGGGTAACTATGCAAAGCGCTTTGCATAGTTACCCGATGTGTACCTTGACTACCAAGCACAGCGTCCTTACACGGGTCGCTGGCGGCTGGTCTCTGATCACCGAGGTCATTATACGGATCACTATATCCTTGCTGCGTCGTTAACGGGACCCTTATATAAGTCTTCCTTTCTCGTATTTGCTCTGTAGCTTTACAGCTTTTTAATTTTTCCTTTTAGCCATTGTTAAGGTTAACAAACATTTTACAACCGCAAAGCCACAAAATGAAGCTGGATGCTCTGTAGTTTACATGTTTCTACATTATTCAAGAGAAATGTATAAACCACAAAACATTGGGAAAGAAGTTTACATAAATTAATTAATTAATTTATTCAATCGATCATTCATTTTGCTTTCTTTTTTTCTAGTCGGAAGTGAAAACCTATTTGACCGCAACTCAGCTGGCCTCCGCCACTACCTCTGTCATTGGCGATACGGCACAATTTATCAATTTGGTGTTCTCCTTTAATGGCACTCCGGATGAATTCTCTACTTACATGGACACAATGAAAACTATGTTTTCAACGGTAAGATTCAGCAAAATAAAACCAAAAATAATAATAGTAATCAAAAATGGGCTTCGATATTTCAGGATTTAATCAGAATATAATGAGATTGACACCTGTAAAAACATTAGGAGATACTCTAACTACTAATGGTAACAGATAAATAAAGGGAAATTGCCACTGACAGGTCACTTTTACTATCCTGGAAACATAGAATATAATTAAAATATAGTATAATATATATATATATATGAAAATATCTATCTATATATATATATATATATATATATATATATATATATATATATATATATATATATATATATATATATATATATAACATTAGGGAAAATAACATCTTCCACACTTTGCAGTAACTTTCTCCAAAAGTCATTAAAAAAATGAGTTAGTGACAAGTAGGAGAAAATTACACCTTGGTGCCTGCGATCATCCCCGTTTTTCTTAATATGTAAATGAGCTATTAAGAACTATGGGCGGAACATAGGGATCATTTTAAACGTGAGACATGTAATGACTGACAGTCTGCTCTCCTGATTCACATGTCTCAAACTGGTAACGCCACTTTCATGTAAAATAATCTTTGAAAGCAGATTCTCCGGGAGATCTATGCCCCTCCCCCATAGATCCTAACATCTCATTTACATGTTAAGAAAAACATGCATTTCTGTAATCCTTATGTCTCACACTGGTAACGGCCCCTTTTCATTTAAATGAGCTAGTGACAAGGAGGAGGGGGATGCAGCTGCCGCAGATTCTTTGTCTCAGTGTATGTTAATGTGGTTAGAGGGGAAGGGGGAGCAGCAGAGGCCAATATCTACGCTTACATGACACAAAGATTTAACAAGCATGGATCGAGAAAATATAACAACAACCAACAGCGGAAAGGAGAACGATGCAAATCTGATGATTTTCCTGTATATTATAATTAGTTGTTACATTTAAAGGAAATTTTTCAGTAGAACCAACCCTCCTATGTTGTCTATATGGGCATGCAGGTCACAGAAAGATGAACAAAATGATACCTTGATATCTGCGATCTGATGTCTTATGCCAGAGAAACCCATGTGTTTCTTAATATGCAAATGAGCTGTTAAGATCTTCGGGCTGAATATAGAGATTAGTTTAAATGTGAGACATGTAATGACTGACAGTCTGCTCTCCTGATTCACATGTCTCAAACTGGTAACGCCAATTTTCTGTAAAATAACCTCTGAAAGCAGCTTTTCGGGGAGATCTATGCCCCTCCCCCATAGATCCTAACATCTCATTTACATATTAAAGTAAACGTGGATTTCTCTGGACTAAAGGCCACTTTACACGCAACGATATCGCTAACGATATGTCGTCGGGGTCACGGAATTCGTGACGCACATCCGGCCTCGTTAGCGACGTCGTTGCGTGTGACACCTACGAGCGAGTGTCAACGATCAAAAATACTCATTTTCAAATAATTGTTCCTCCTTCTGGACGCAGGTTGTTCGTCGTTCCTGAGGCAGCACACAACGCTACGTGTGACACCCCGGGAACGATGAACAACAGCGTTCCTGCGTCCTCCGGCAACGAGGTGGGCATGTCATTAATGCGGCTGGTATCCGCCCCTCCGCTTCTATTGGTGGCCTGCCGTGTGACATCGCTGTGACGGCGCACGAGCCTCCCCCTTAAAAAAGAAAATGTTTGCCGCCCACAGCGACATCGTGAGGGAGGTAAGTACGTGTGACGGGTGTTAACGACATTGTGCGAATTGACCGTGATGCACAAACGACGGGGGCGGGTGTGATCGCTTACGCGATCGCACGATAGATCGTAGCGTGTGACGGGGCCTTTAGACTTCAGATCACAGATATTGAGGGATCATTTTATTCAGCTTTCTATGAATTGCATGCCCACCTAGATGGCTTTGGAGGGTTGATCCTACTAAAAGATTCCCATACACATTTACTGCATTGGAAGACCTTAGGCCAAGATGAGGTTCGAAGAACAGCCTGCTATCTCTCCCCACTTTGTTTTACTTTAATGTGAGAATTAGATTACCGTCAATGATTCAATCATTTTATTTCACAATTTTAATTTTATTTTTCTTTTTTCAGAATTCAGAATTGAATTCAAACACTAAAGGGAAAGAAGTCTTGATGATGTATGTTGGAACTGTTATATTTGAATACATTAATAGCTACAGCTTTCAAGAAACTCAACAGTGGCTGAGTAGAGTCGATTTTCTGCTTGACTGTGTTAACTCCACCATAATGCAGACCTTCCCAAAAACAATGTCGTGTCAACAATACCAAGCCGTGTGAGTAGACCCACATATTGTATACCTACAGTATCGGCATGTTCGATATAAACAGCATTTCAGAGATGCAGTGGAACCTTGGATTACGAGCATAATTGGTTCCGGGAGTGTTCTCTTAAACCAGGTTACTCTTATATCAAAGCAAATTTTCCCATAGGAAATAATTGAAACGCAGACAATTCGTTCCACAACCCCAAAATATTTACTGTATTTATACAAAGTCATTACAGTAATACAAAATAATGTCCTGCATTCATATATAATTATAGTGCACTAATACAAAATACCGTGCAGTAAAAACCGTATAAAACAAATTAAACTGCACTTTAGTGTACAATAAAATTGTTGGTGTGCGGGAGGTATAAGCAATGTGCTGCACTGGTTAGCAGAAAGAAAGTACAATGCTGTATCCACAAATGCAAATTGATAGACATGCTATACAGTATATACTGTACTGTACAATGGTATACTGTATACAGTACATATGTACAGAAAGATACCTCCCGAGCACGGTGAAAGGACAGAACCAGAAGTGTGCACGGTGAGTATTTGCTCTTCTTGCAAAGCATTGCTCTTAAACCAAGTTACAAATTTGTAAAAAGCTTTGCTTGTCTTGCAAAACGCTCCCAAACCAAGTTACTCTTAATCCAAGGTTCCACTGTATAATATTTCATATTATATTCCCCTGTCCATTTCTTAATTAAGGTGAACGGAAGAGCTGCAATACCACAGGTAACCTGCGGATAGATGTGGCGCTGTTTTTGGAAGTCCATGTTTTTCTAGTCCTGGAAAACAGCTTTAACATTTTCAATAATAGAAAATGAGAGTTGTAGTTAGCCATACAGAAATGCTTCCTCCTGTGAGCTAAAACCTTGATTTAGCCTTGGCCACTTTCTTTTTCTTGGTACCCAGAGGTAGGACTCTTTTCCACTTGCGATTTTCTGGTGCGAGTGTGATCTGATAAAAATTGCACTTGCACCAGTGTTAAACAATGAGGCAGTTTTCCTTTTTCCTTTTATTTCTCGACACGAATCGTGCTCTCGGTGCAATCGCAACATGCTGCATTTTGCAGCGAGTCTCGGCTCACGCACCCCCATACAAGTCTATGGGAGCGTGTGAAACATCGCACTGCACTTGCATGTTATGCCACTGCAGTGCAATATACACAGAGACAGACATCAGAGGAGATGGGGAGAATATGCTCCCTCCCTCTTCTCCAAGGCTGTGATACGATCGCAAGATCGCATCACAGTCGCATGACCCTCAGCTGACGCACCTGCAGCACCCTATGGGGCAGGTGGTTAACCTACTCGTCGCCAGGCCATTTCGAGTCGGGTCAGGCGTTGTCATGGGATGGCCTTGTCCGCTTCGGTTGCCCCGAGGCGTACAGTAAATGGTGGGGGAAGCGGGGTATTGGGGAGAGTTTGTCATGACGCCACCTGGGGTATGCGGCCAGGGAATAGCCGCCACTGCCGGGCTCCTCACCGGGGAAGATGTTAAGGCAGCTGGGATGGCGTCACTCCCCAAAGGCAGAGCGGGCCCTGGGTGGATGATGAAAGTAGTAATGGCCATTAGCGCCTAAGCGTTGGACGGCAGCACCGGTAAAGATGAGCCAACACAGTCTCTGTGGGCTCAGGGTGTAATTTACTTACAACTTCAGCTGCCAGCCCAGTCACACTAGTACGGTAGTCTGTGGGCCCTTCCTCACTACGCTTTTTAGTGTAGGTCCCTGTGGCTTGAAGCACTTAGAGTCCCTTTCGTACTAGGTAGAGTACTGTTCCCTATGACAGTAGCGGGGATCCCCTTGAGTCTGACCATGATCGAGGCACTGGAGTCCTATATGCCGCCTGGCTCTGGAAACTTGGGTGGTCGAAGAAGCGTGGAACTTCCCCGTCCAGCAGAATCTGGTGATGCAACGTGGAATTACACCACTCTAGGGTGCTGCACCCTGAACAGTGCCGGCCCCGGGGGGAACCGACACGGTATCTCCTCAGCGACCGTTAAACTCCTATGTCCCACAGGAGCTACCGGGAAGCACGTCCGCTCACTGTCACTCCTGCTGGAGAACTCTCTAGTGTGGTAAACTGTGTGTGTGACTCTTAACTCCCTCTGGTGGCCGCTCCTCCCCCTACCCAGGTCCTAAGCTAGTAGATTGGGGCCCCTGTTGTGAGGTATCCTGTAAATGCCACACTGTTAGAAACCCCTTTTATACCCGACCCTAGCCCAGTCCCCAGTGGGGTAGGGGCACCCTGTGTGTATGTGGTTGTGGATGATGAAACTGGTACCGACCTCCTTTTGGATCCATGATCAGCACCACACCCTAAGTGGGGTGCAGTACCCTCTGCCGACCTGAGCCTCAGGGGCACCACACACGCAGCAGAGAGTCATTAGCATATAAGTTCCGATGCTCTCGCATCACAGGCTATACGCAAGTGGAAAAGAACCCAAAGGCCTACATCCAGCTGTAGCCAATTGCCCACCCAAATTTCAATATCCCACCATCAGACCTATTTCTAGTACCTTATGGGCCCAATTTATTATTTTTTTACCCACTTTTCTTTTTTTTTTTGTCTTGTGGTATTTCTTTTGCGCTAATCTCTTCAACAAGGTGCATGTGGTTGATGAATTTTGTGCAAAATTAAAAAAATGTTCTTTATTTTTGTATTTTACATTTTTTGCTCCTTTTTTTTACAGTTCTGCTTAAAATGTATTAAAATTTGAGGGAAAAAAAACAAAAATAAAAATAGAATTCAGGTATACATAACATCACTCCATCGATGGGAGGGGTAGTAGAACTCGGAGTACATTTGTACAATAGTTTTGCGTATAACAGAAGAACATATATAATATAGGCTTAAAACGGTGCAAATTAAAATATGAATTTGGAGCAAATCAAAAACAGGCTAAAAAAGAGGCGTAAATGCAATAGCAAACTAAGCCATATGTATTTCACAATCTATCTATACGGAGGAGTCCAGATTTTCCGACTTGGTAAATAATATAACTTTTATTTCCACTAGCCACTGCTAGAAGGAGCTAACATCGTATCAATGTCTATAGCTATTACTGAGTTTGGTATAAGCTTTATAAATCTGAATACAGTGAGCTCCCCCTGGTGGTGGCTGTGTATATCTGCATGCAGTGAGCTCCCTCTAGTGGTAGCTGTATAAATCTGAATATAGTGAGTTCCCCCTAGTGGTGGTGTATTAATCTGAACACAGTGAGCTCCCAATAGTAGTGACTGAATAAATCTGTATGCAGTGACCTCCCCATAGTGGGTGTATAAATGTGTACGCAGTGAGTTTCCCCTAGCGGTGACTATATAACACTGTATTTAGTGAGCTCCCCCTAGTGGTGGGTGGATAAATCTGTATTTAGTGAGTTTGCCCTAGTGGTGCATGTATAGATCTGCATGCAGTTATCCCCATCCCCTATTGATGGGGGTATAGATCTGCTTGCAGTGAGCTCCCCCAAGTGATAACTGAATAAATTTGTATTCAGTGAATTCCTCCTAGCAGTTACTGTGTAAACCTGTATTCAGTGAGCTCGCCCCTAGCAGTTGGTGTATAAATCTGAACACAGTGAGCTCCCTATAGTAATGACTGAATAAATCTGTATTCAGTGAGCTCCCCCTAGTGTGTATATAAATTTACATGCAGTGAGCTCCCCCTGTATAAATCCGTATACACTGAGCTCTCCCTAGGGGTGACTTTATAAATCTGTATTCAGTGAGCTCCTCCTAGTGGTGGGTGTATACATCTGTATGTAGTGAGCTCCTCCTAGTGGTGGGTGTATAAATCTGCATGCAGTGAGCTCCCTCTAGTGGTGGCTGTATAAATCTGTATGTAGTGAGCTCCCTCTAGTGGTGGCTGTATAAATCCATATGTAGTGATCTCCTTCTAGTGGTGGCTGTATAAATCTGTATGTAGTGAGCTCCCCCTTGTGGTGGGTGTATAAATCTGCATACAGTGAGCTCCCCCTAGTGGTGGCAACATGTAGTTGCAATGACCATGTCTGAGAAAACAATTCAGACCACCTTCAATCATTAAAGGGGTGGTTCAACCATATTTTTTATTGTGTAGATCGATATTATATTGAGAAACAATGTTTCTCTCAAATACCTTGTGTTGGTAATAGTGCCTGTGAGAGGCGCTACTGCGGACCGCTGTTCCCCGCTCCGTGACTTCGGGGATCAAGTTCCTGACACCGCAGCCGGCCGCAGTGTCTGTGAGTGATGGGCTGTGGGCGGTGTTTCACCGGTCGTCACATCCCATCAGCTCCCCCTCCTCCCTTCTCCCTCACAGCAGAACGTTGCAAGCAGGAGACGCGCTGTGCTGTGACAAGCGGTGAAACACCGTCCACAGCCCAGTGAGTCAGGAAGACTGGGGCCGGCCGCAAGGATGTGACGTGTCCGGAACTTGACGTGACGTCACCAGATCCCCAAGGTCATGGAGCCCGGGGGTCATGGAGCGGGGAACAGCGGTCCGCAATAGGGGCCCTCACAGGCACTATTGCCAACACAAGGTATTTGAGAGAAACATTGTTTGTCAATACAATATGGATCTAGACAATAAAAAATATGGGTGAACCATCCTTTTAACTCTATAATTCATCCACAATAGCATCCATCAGCATGTCCATGACCCTACCTAGACTATCTGATAAAGGTGCCACCATCTAGACATAAATACATTATTATTAGCTAAAATATAAGAGTTATACTTATGTGATCATGCTGGATACTTCTCAAGGTTGCAGACTCCATAATGAACAAGTAACCGGTCTGTTTACATCATGGCGGCCGATACATTTTATAACTCCGTTTCTTGTCTTACAGTGTTGCAGCCTTCAATGGCAGATATTATAGTTTAACACCTGCAAGGAGGCAGTATGTCGCAGACTACGAAAAAGCCTATTTGTTAAACCAACTTCAAACACAGAGTAAGTATTTCTCTTTACCGTACACAGACGTGATTTAATTAGATAGTACAGTTGGGAAGATTGCAGTAATAGGATGGGATTGGTTAGGACTCGTTTGCAATAATGTTGCAGTTTACATCACGTCTAAAGTGTTTTGTAGAGGGGAAACCTAAAGGGATCCTGTCACCAGATTTGGCAACTATAAGCTGCAGCCAACACCACTGGGCCCTTATATACAGCATTCTAGAATACTGTATATAAGAGCCCAGGCCGTGCTGTATAACGTAAAAAACACTTTTAGAATACTCACCTAGGGGGGCAGTTCGGTCTGATGGGTGTCACTCCTCTCCAGTTCGGCGCCACCTCTCTCCTGTTTGATGGGCGTAGCTGCTCTCAGCTCCGGCACCTCTTCTCTCTCCGGTCCAATGGGTGTCGCTGCTCTCTGGACTGGCGCCTCCTCTCTGCTGGGATTTCCGTCCTCCTTCTACCCATCCCCCAGTGTGGATGACGCATCTACGTCATCCACAGGACGACATTGCAGTCCTGTGCAGGCGCACTTTGATTTGCCCTACTGAGGGCAGATCAAGGTACTGTAATGCACAGCATGAGGAAAGGTTAAATACTGGCCGTGCATGCGCACTACAATACTTTGAGCAGGGCAGATCAAAGTGTGCCTGAGCAGGACATCAATGCCGGCTAGTGTGCATGACGTAGGACACATTATCCACAATGGGGACTGGGTAGAAGAAAATGTAGACTACAGCAGAGAGGAAGTGCCGGACCGGAGAGCAGCGACACCCATCGGACCGAACTGCCCCTTAGGTGAGTATTATAAAAGTGATTTTTGTTTTACAGCGCAGCCTGGGCTCTTATATACAGTATTCTAGAATGCTGTATATAAGGGCTTATTGGTGGTGTCCCCAGCTTATAGTCACCAAATCTGGTGACAGATTCCCTTTAAAGGATTAGAAACACATGGTTGCACGCTTGACCATGGTGGTTTCTGATATCTGGTATCTGTTTTCCCAAAAAAAAAAAACTTATGGATGACTGTAAGTCAACGTCTGACCCCTTAAAAAGCCCTAAAGAGTTGTCCTTTAATCGGGCAACTGATTTTAAGTAAAATAGTCCCCCTTCTAAAATAAAAACAAGGTACTCACCTGCCGCGGTGGTGCCATTCCAGCAATGTCAACACCGCGTCTGGCAGGGTTCGCATGACATTGTCCTGCTGCATGAGCCCTGCAACCAGCCAGAAGTGTCCGGTGACCGGCTGCAGGGTTCACAAGGCATGATAAAATTACGGGAGACTTGGCGCAGACATCATGAGAGAAGAGTATAGCCCAATATAGAGCTTGAGGTTATCCCCTACAGTCCCATAGACAATGAATAGGCTCACATTCATGCCCATAGCTCCATTCCGATGGGGCATATCAGAGTAATGATGCCGGAATCTTTGGGGGTCCCAGCTATCAAAAAAGTTAGGTGATTACTGGAAACGATAAAAATAACCATAAGTCTTTGTGTAAACATCACATGTTCAGGAAAGATATGTCCATTCAAGCAATGAAGATTATAATTCCATGTCTGTAAGCAGAGATATTGAGAAAAGCAAAATTAAAGTATACCAGACAGTTTAATTAACCCCTTGCGTCCTGAAAGATCATGGCACTCACTCCTTTGCTAACTAGGTAACGGTAACCTTTGCAAGTAAAGTCCTGCATGACTAATTTTTTGTTTTTCCCATTAACAGATGATCCATGCACCGGTACCTTCAGTATAATCACTTATTTACAGTATAACGTCGGACTTTTCTGTAATCAAATGCAACCTGACGACATTACAGCAATTTACTCTGCCGTATCGCCAGTAAGTTTTAAGGATATTTGCAGTATGTCCTAAGGAACAGAGATGAAAAGTCTTAACTGGAAGATTGTGCATGATTCCTCTTCTAATTCCGACTGTCCTTCCCACCAACGCAGTATGGCTCTTCTCTGTTGTACTGTAATTTAATAACTATATTCTTGGACTTTCTGTTACTTTGATGGGAAATGAGATTTGTTTATCTGTGGTTACCAATTCAGTAGCTGGAAAATCTCAGTCAGGACTTATGACCGGTCCATCATCTGCCATCCATCACCCCTTCATCATATTCTCTCCCCAAACAACACCCAGGCAATGTATTATTTATCATTTATCCAACTAGATACCAATTTTATCACTAAAGGGGGGCTACAAGAAAGGCTAAGCCTCATTACTATCTTACCTGATAACTTGAAGTAATTATTAAAAAAATCACAATTGGAGCAACTATTTTGCATACCTTACTTAACTTATCGAAGGTATAAGTCAAACTTTTAATTTGTCTTTTGACTTTACGCTAAAGAAATTCCTTGTAATTATTGCTGATCGCTAACTGATTTGCAAAATTTTACCCCGAACCCTGAAGAATGGTCTCCTATGATAGAAAATTTGGGGCTTTGTTAAAGATTTTACATCGAGGGCCATGAGCTTTAAAGGGAACCAACCAGCAGGATTTTCATATATAAAGTAAAGTCAGTGCTATACTGGCGCTCGGATACTGAATCTAACCATACCTTTTGTTCAGAGATTGGATGTTTTATTTCAGAAATATGTGCAAGTAAAGTTCCAGCAATGCACTGCTAGTTGATTGACAGGTGCAACAGTAAAGGAATATGTGGGTAGGGTATCTCTTCCCTCCACCTGTCGTCACCATACACGTTAATTCCGTTGCAGGCAGACCGATAGGGGTGGAAATAGATAGCTAGACCCAATCCACATATTCCCCTCCTGTTGCACCTGTCAATCAAATAGCAGTGCGTTGGAGGAACTTTGTTTGCACATATTTCTGGAAAAAAAACCATCCAATCTCAGAAGAAAATGTATGGGTAGATTCAGCATCCTAGCACCAGTATAGCACCGACTTTACTTTATATATGAAAATCCTGATGGTTGGATCCCTTTAAGTGACGCCTCTTATATTTGATACAAGTTATACTACCACAAATCCCCAAAATTATGTCAATAGAAAGACAATCAGAATGAATTAGCCACATTCAACGAGAATCATCGATTCAAGTCATTGTCCATCCACTTGCTGGCCAATTAGGGGTGCATACGAGGGTCCGAAAACCAAAAACTTTGAGTCATCCTGCAACGTCCTGTCTCTTGAATGTTTAGTTTGATCAGTAGCAAAGCATTTTCTTGTATGATCCCAACTTCTCCTGCTACCTACTCCTTACTGAATGTGTAACCTCTAATGTAACCGCTATGAAGACCACTCTTCAGCTCCCTACGAAGACAGAGATTATACCCTTGGATTCATATACAGTACTTTCTCTATAGTGACATCCATTACCGCTGTTGGCCTAGTCATAAATTGTGGCACAACTCCATTATCTTCTGTATTTCCTCTATCCTCAGTGTAAATAAATCAGCCACTTCAATTCAGGGTAAATAAAATATCGGATTAATTGATATATATCTCCCACAGTTGTGTTATGAATTGTATTAATGTATGAACTATTGCTATTTGCCAACGCAACGGAAATGTTGTATTATTATATTTGATCATTTCTGTCATTGTAAAGATGAGACCCTCACGGCATTGGTTGTTCATTGACTGTACACCCTATGAGACATTGCCAGCAAAATTCTTTTCGTCTTTGCCTTGACTCTGTAGCTGTCTATTTGCTTATAATAAATATTCATTGAAAAAAAAACGCCTTGTTATACCTTTTCATGGTGTTTTGTAAGATGGCTCTTCGGTTATGTCCTCAATATGTTTGTCTAATAACCACTAACCCTGTTGCTACTGGTTGAACTAAACTCTTGAGTTTCCGTAAAAATTACTAAAAGTAGGACGTGTACAAACTAACATGGGTTGCGGAGATGGGTGATCCTTATCTGGTAACCATAGTAGGGACAACCTTACTTAGACCACTCATGTTTTCATTGGGGACTGTATCGAAAATATATTTGTGGTGGTGGTTATGACTTTTTTGTTTGTGTCATTTCTACTTTGTATTCCATTTTAACAATCTTTCCTGTTCTGTGATCTGTATTATAAATCATTTATCAGTCATTGTATGAGTTGTGGAGATGTGTTGGATGCTGTCGGGGGTTTACAAATACATGGGGGGGGGGGCTACTGAAAGGGTTATTTCCATCTTTGCCTTCTACAACAGGAAAAATTGCTTCAGCCAACAAAGGCACGCGTTATTCAGGTCAACGCGTTTTGGAGAGCTCAGTCTCCTTCATCAGGACATTGGTTGATTTTTCTTGATTGTCCTGATGAAGGAGACTGAGCCCTCTGAAACGCATTGCCCTGAATAAAAGAAGTTATAATGCAATCAACATTTGGTCATTCTGGTGACAGCGAGGCATACACCTGGATTCTCTACTTTGGTCCTAATAGAAGTATATGTGAATAACCCCACATATCAAAGAGTGCTACATTGTTGGCGTAACTCACGAAATTTGCCCAAGTCAAGCAACCAACATAAGCTCGTTTCTCTTGGCCGGGACCTAGAAGTAGTTATTTCTCCCATGAAAGGAAGAAATGGGAAGAACACTTTAAGAGATAATAAGATGAAAACACTTGACATAAACCCCAGCTTTAAGGAATTGTTCAGTATTGGTAGAGTTTAAAGAGGTTAAAAACATAAACTTGGGTAGTCAACAGGCATTTGAAGAAATATTCCTATTTCCTATGTGGAAATGTCACAAATTTGTCACAAATGAGAGTCTCATCAATATCTCAAAAATGGTGCCCCATTACTGTTAATGGATAAGTTGTCGAAATTCCCATAAAAATGAATGCACTGTCAGGTGACAGAGCTTCCGTTTACGAGATAGAGAGAGGTCCCATTGGTGGAACTAGTATCTAGTACATGTTTATGGCATATCTTGGGGATAGGTGTGAGATGGAAATACCCCTTTTAGGAAATGTTTGACTTGTTATTGTTGTTTTAAAAGTGTTGATCGGTGGAGTCCAGATGCTGAGACACCTACTGATCACAAAAGCAAAGTAGTAATCAGTCTTCTCTAAAAATGAAGACTGGTTCAACAGATAGTCTATGGGGTCAGTCTATGAATCAAAACTTGTGACAATTCAGGTAGTCTTTAGGTGCATGTTGAAAACCAACTTTTTAGTTTTTGACCTCTTCAAAAGGGTTGTCCACTACTAGGATAACCTCTTCCAATGCCACATGTTTTCCCCAGGTAAAATAATAAAGTCTATATTAACCTCTCGTACTGGCACCCTTCCACCGGTGCCATAGCTCACAGTGCTGGGGCTCCGGTGGGGTTGTGACATCACACGAGCCCGATGTCCAATCAACACCAGATTCCTTCTCCCCACCTTTGGACGAGACAGGCAATTAACAGGAAGTGAGCACAGCCGCAAAGCTCACTTCCTGTTCATTAACTCGTTTGGTCCAAAGGCGGGAAGACAGAAGTCGGCAATGATTGTATGCGGAGCTCACGTGATGTCACAACCCCACATGAACCCCGGCATCGCGAGCCGCGCCACTGTTGGAACGGCACCAGTACAAGAGGTGAGTATAGGCTTATTATTTTACCTTTGGAAAACATGTGGAATCGGAATGTGTTGTCCTAGTAGTGGACAACCCCTTTTAAAGAGGTCAAAATCCAAAAAGTTGGTTTTCAACATGCACGGAAAGACTACCTGCATTGTCACAAGTGTTGATTCATAGACTGACCCCATTGATATTAAAAGAAAAGCTTCACTTTAATAATGAAAAAAAAAACAAACTGAATTATTAAAACATTACTTGCTAAGTAGTCATTGAAGGTATATTTAGTGGAGGTGGAAAGTCAAAATAGGTTCTTCCAAAATGTTTTTTTCAAGGGTTTGATTTAAAATTACTGACACCAGTTATATCATGAGCTGGATGTACGGAGAAATTAACAGACATGGAAAAACATAGAAACTCTGAAGGGTGTTTTGTTATCCCTATAAAGAACATAAATGATAAAAACATTTTAAAAAGTATCTAGTCAAAAAATCTACTAGTCTATTCAGTACCACTAATAGGAAATCATTCATATCAATGTCAATCCCTCAAAAGAGCTTAAAAATTAGCCCACTTTAGTCTTTTTTGGCCTCTTGTCTCTTCAGAGAGGAAGAGGACTTGAACTCTAGTGTCACTTATTGGAGATAGCAATCCTAAATGTCAATATCCACTCTTTAATGAACTTTACCACATGACTTAGGAAAAAAGCCAAAGCAGACACATGTTTCGGGGTTTTCACCCCTCATCAGTGCAAAGCTAGATGTCTGATCTAACTGGATGAGAGGAAGAACATTGCATGACCTATAAGCCTCCTTATACTGGATCCCTTTGGATCTCTTTTATGGCCGAGATGGGTATAGCTGCGTCCAGTCCACAAAAGGTCAGGCTACGAAATAACTGAGCATGATTCATAAAAGTCAAGGGGATTTAAGAAAACAGTGCAGTACAGGCACGCTGATCTGTCATAGCTCCATGTCCTGCCACCCTGTTGTGGTTCAAACCAGTCTCAGACATTAAAAGACTGATATGAGATTAATCTTTATGCAACTGTCAAGATAAGTGGCACTAGAGAGTCCATTTTCTTCCTTCTGGAGAAAAGCTACTTGGAAAATCGAAAACAAAACACACTTTAGAGTTTAATAAAATGGAGTATAGAGTTTATATTGCATTTGCAACACCTGAATTTCCTTAACCAACTTCAATCAGAATCATGATTATCATAGCCGGTCACTACAAAGATTCCAAACAAATATAGTCCATATACATTATATATACTATTGACCCAAGTCAACTTCCCAGTAAACTCGTGAAATAATAAATAGGGTTAAAACAAACACCAGACCTGTTCTGAGATGTACAATGACATAGACCAAGACCAAGAAGGGCTCAATCCTGTCTGTAGCTATAGGACCACATCACACCTCTGTATATACCATTTAAAAGGATGAGTTAAATTCTACCACCAACCAAAGCCTAATCTACGTCATCTCCAATTGGTAGACCAAAGTGCTGTAATGGGCAAAAATTGGACAAGAAGAAGCAGATCTATCTATTGAAGACTATGGGTGTTAAAGAAACAATGTAGCGTGGTCATTCGGTTCTTCCATAACTCCCATGTAATGGAAAGAGCTCCTTTTCTTCCTACATCCCCCCTTTTTATCGACCCTTACTCCACTTTAGCTCACTGAACAGGTGTCAAAAAATATTGAGAGTCCTCACTAGCTGATACCTTTTAATGGATAACTAAAAAGATGATGATAAATTGCAATTTTTTTATACTACATAAAGGGTATATCTGGATCTTTAAAAACAAAAAAAGTGCCTAAGCACTAAAAGGCAGGTAATTGCTACCTACCTGCCTGTTGTGCCCTGCCACAGACTGCTCCTGCTGGCGATACAGTGGCTTTGTCAACAGAGCAGAGGCTTCTTTTCCGCTATGCTCTGTAGACCAAGCGGGACAGCCGAGGTCATGCTGATTGACAACCGGATCCCCCCTACCTGACTGGGGGGGGTTCTGGCTGTTAATTAGCATTATGTCAGCTGTCCCGCCCCATCTACATAGCAGAGCGGATGAGAATCTGCCACTCTGTTGATGAAACTTCAACAGAAGCAGATTGTAACGCCTGCCTGGATCAACAGACTCAGGGGGGATGTAATGGACAGACTAGAGGGAAGCCACTCACCAAGCAGGACCCCCAGAACCCTGAAACCCTTTAACCCCTATACAGGGATTTGGAATTACACAGGGCCCTGGAGATCACTACCTGTGGAAGGCTGCAGTCCATTGAGAGTAGTCGTCAGGCAGGGTCAAACCAGGAATAGGCAGAAGGGTAGTCAGAAAACACGCAGAAGTCAGCACACAGGAATCACAAAACAGAATAGGGTGGACCACGAGCCAAGAAATCAGAACTATCTCTGGCAGTGGTCATGTGACAGGAGGGGGAATAAGAAGGGTGTGGTGTCTTCCCATTGGCTGTAGCTGAACGCTGGCAACTTCAGCTGGAAGACACACGCCACCCACAGTCAGCCAGCGATACTGCAGATCCCAAGATAACCCAGTGGATGATCGGAGCCTGCGCCCACCGGTGCCGCTGGCATCGACTCCTCTCCCATCACCAGCACCATCCACGGCAGGAACACGGCGTCAACTGGCGATTGGAGCAGAAGTCGCTGGAGCAGACTCCGGCGGTGACATAACACAGAGATGAATCACCGGCAGGAGAGGTCTGTGATTGCTCTGTGCCGGTGAAGAACCGCACCGGGCACAATAGTCAGGGAGGTAGCAACTAAATGCCTGTTAGTACTTAGGCACATTTTTTTTAAGTCCCAGATATCTCCTTTAAGTGTCTAATAGTGAAGATTGAATCAATCCGCTCTCATCCAACTGCCACATCTGTATTCCATGACCACTGGACTTGAGTTTCCCGATCGTTTCCTACCTGCTGGCATCGGTGGCTCATCTTTAAAGTGGCCTGGTGCAACATCACTGTTGTGGAGTAATAATCAGTGATGAAGTAACAATCACACGTCACACCAGGCCGGCTAATCAAAAGAGCAGCCGTCGATGCCAGCCGGTCGGAGGCAGCTACCAGGTCTCCCATCCAGTGACCACAGAATACTGACCTGGCCAATGAACCAGCGCCCTGCAAATCGATTCCTTCATCTCTAGTCTCAGCCTGATGAAGAGACCTAAGTCGTATCAAAATTTCCATTCAAAATCACCTTTTTACGTAGTCATTAAAAGGCATCAACCACAATTTTTATTTTTTCTGTTAGAAAGATATATTTGTCCTAAACGTTTCCTAAATGATTAGAATAAGCCATTAATTGTCCTGCAGATTAATGCTACAAAATAAAACAGACTAAACTGAATTCCTAGACTGTCCAAATAGGGAATTTACATGGCCAAAGAATCTAATATTGACTTCTTGACATGGCAGAGGTCATTTAGATATTTAGGATATGAATCTCACTAGTAACGATAGTCTTCCCTCCGAGTTTACGATGTACCATTTAAAGAACTTCTCCAGTATGAGGACCTTTGAATTTAGTTTTCATGTCTTGGATATAGACTTTAAAGGAACCTGTCAAAAGATTCATGCTGCCCGAACAGTATAAATCAGACACTATCTGCGGGATTGCAGCCAGGTATGCTTTACTCAAGTAGCGTTTCAGAGAAAAAATACTTTGAAAAGCCAGACCGATATTGAATGCCATGGTTGACTGGTCAGATTTGGTCTCAGGCCGACTTTTCCCTTCCTTGCTCCCTCTTAGTGACCGGTCTCCCTATGGCCTAAGCCACACGGCGAGAAAAACAGTGCGAGTGGAGTGCGATAAAACATCGCATTCCCCTCGGACCAATTCTAGCCTGTGTGTGAGCACACATGAGTGATTATTTTCTCAGCCGTAATCGGACTGAGAAAACAATCGCAGCATGCTGGGGGTGTAATGTGAGACTCTTTCTCTCGCACCCATTCAAGTGAATGGGGCGAAAGAAAAATCGCACTGCACTCGCGGTACACCGGTGTACCGCTAGTGCAGTGCGAGAATGGCAATAGCCGGCTACGCAGGAGAGAGGGAGAGAACTCCCTCCTTCCCCTCATGAGTGCCAGCCCGCCACCCCGCAGCTGAGGTCTGCTCGCACGAACGGACCTCAGTTGCAAGGACACACGCATGACACTCGGCTCTGCTGTACTGCCAGCACGAGCCGAGTGTCATGCAAGTGGATCGCAGTAGTCCCCATGTGGCCCCAGCCTATCAATGAGTCATTGGAAGTGGGGCAGGGACAACCCGAACAAGGACTGCATGGTACTAATCAGCCAAGACAGACAACCTCCGATAAGTTTTATGCTGCAGAGTTTCAGAGAACACATAATTTGAAAAGGCGTTTGGTGGGCAGTTTGTCTTGGTTGACTGGTTTGATATGGTTCTAGACCATCTTCTCGCTGCCTTGCTCCTTATTAGTGACAGGTCTTTCCCTATGTTATACGGTAAGACTTGTTAATCATAGAAAGTGGGCAGAGAAAGCTGGCTGATGACCCCATGGGACTAATCAGCCAAAATAAACAGTTCCCGTATGTTTTATGCTGCACAGTTTCAGAAAAGACATACTTTGAAAAGCCCAAAAACAAATGTTTGCAGCACCTCTGGTAGAGTCCTTCACTCCAAGCATAAGGGACGCAAGTCTAAGACCAAGGGATCCACTTGGCTTCCATAACACAATCAATCATCAAGGACAGTGTCCCAGGGGTATTTTCCAACTTCTTTATTCCATCAAGCAACATTTTTCCCTACATATGGGCTTTATCAAGCATACCACATGTAGGGCGAAATGTTGCTTGATGGAATTAAGAAGTCGGAAAATACTCCTGGGACGCTGTCCTTGATGTTTGATTATACTTTGAAAAGCCATCTTTGGACTGTCTGCCTTGGCTGACTAGTCCCATGTGGTCCTCAGCCAACTTTTAAGTCTTTCCTTATCACATATAGACAGACCTGTCACTAAGGGTGGAGTGAGGCAGGGAGACGCCGGCCGGGGACCACATCAAACTAGTCAACCAAGACACACAGTCCCCATAAAGCTTTTCAAAGTATATTTTGCTGTAGACAAAATCAGAGTAAAGCATACCTGGCTGCAATCGCACAGCCATTGTCGGATTCTTGCTACCCTTGGATCAGGCAACACAAATCTGAAGAAAGGTTCCCTTAATCACCACTCAAGATGGTGTACCTATAAGTGAGGGAGCATTGTGTGATCTGCCTTCAACCTACTACAAAAAAATAAACATTAGACTTTTCACATAGTTATGCACTAATAGTCTTCACCCCAATACATACAGAGCAGTCTAGAATTGGGGAACATGTCTTTCCATCTCAGAACAGGACAACCTGGAAGTTGTCATCTCCCACCTTTTATCCGTAGTTGAAGAGGGTGACATTGCCCTTTAGCAATTTCTTCTCAATATTTGGTAATATTGATGTCATAGTGAAGAGGGGGAGCTTCTGGGGGTAAACAAAACCCATAATAAAGTGAAATCATGTTTACTTGAGCTGCCTATTACTTACGGATTCCAGAACAACTACTTGGGCTGTCTCTGAAGCATGTACACCTTTGGTCCCTTATTACGCATAATATAACTATAAAAAGGAAACGTAACTATAAAAGACAATGAGATACATATTTGAATGGGTGACAACTATACTTTTTTCCACCCTAAGTCTTCGGTCCTAAAATGGCATGTCCAAGCCTGGAAATATTACTTTCACATAAAACATTAATAAAAAATAATCTAAACAAACCACAGTGTCGTTGAATTCATCTTTTCGATACCCATAGACGAAGAGTTGTCAACTTCATTTTATCTTTACTGTCACATCCTTATTAGTGGATTTAATATAAGATCAAAATAAAACACATTTAAAGGGAACCTTCTCACCAGATTTGGGCCTTCTAAACGAAAACTAGCACCTTAAGCAGCGCCTGTGCTGTATCCTATAAAGGTGCACGTTACCCCCTGATCCCCCCAACCCCCGTAGACTCCAAAAACACCTTTATAAAATCTCCCGCCCCGTATGTCAATTGTTCGGTCCGGTCCGATGGACGTCCTTATCTGCGCCTCCTGTCCCTCCTTTCGCCGTCCTCCTGTGCTGATTGACGTGGATGACACCTCCATGTATGTGGGCAAAATCTCCATATTCCCGGTGTACACATGTCCACTTCGCTCTTCCCGAAAACTTAGGTGTACCTGTGCAAACCGGCGAGTTTGGGTGAAGCGGGTGACGACATCCACGTTGCCGGTTAAAATTTTGCACCTGGCAGAGAACACGCCAGTTGTGCATGTGCACCTATGTTTTCGACTCTGCCCGCAATAGGGCATAGTGAAGTGCGCCTTCGCGAACTAGGAATATGTCTGCACAGGTGCAAGATTTTGCCTGCCTACATGGATGGTGTACGAAGAGTAGGAGGCGTCTGAGGCACAGGAAGAAGGCGAAAGGTGGGACAGGAGGCACAGATTAGGAAACCAACCGGACTGGACCGGACAATTTACATACAGGACGGGAGATTTTATAAAGGTATTTGTGGGGTCTACGGGGTTGGTGGGTCAGGGGGTAAAGTGCACCTTTATAGAGTGCTGCTTAAGGTACTAATTTTACTTTAGAAGGGCAAAATCCGGTGACAGGTTCCCTTTAAGAAATCTAAACACGTTAATGTCAGGAAAATATGATGAGTTGGACAGGTCTGGCTAACCATCTTATATGTATAATGGGAACTCTACTAGTAGCAGATATCTGGGAGAAGAATGATTAGGCAGTTGGATTTCAGCATGTCCAATCCTTTTGTTCTTGGGACAGATAAACCTTAATCAGGAATATAGAGAGGACAAAGGTGACTGACAGCAGCTTACACCCATCGTCCCATTAAGAAAATATGAACGTACAACGGACCTACATGCGCATGTGTATGGGTCGGCCAGAAGGAATAACTGTCAGCCAAACAGTTCGGAAAGCCGGTAACATGTTTGCCAATTAGTGGTCGTCAGAGGTTGTTTAATAGCCAGTTTACATAGTCGACCTTGAGATGTGCGCTAAGCAGTCAAAGGGAACCTGTCAGCAGAAATTTCGCAATAAACCTAAAAGATTCCCCCTCTGCAGCTCCTGGGTTGCATTCTAGAAAGGTTCCTGTTGCTATTGTGCCCCCTTTGAGACCTAAATAAATACTTTATAAATTCTTACCTTTTTGTATGCAAATCTTTTTTTATGGTCACGGGGGCGGGCTCTCATGCGTCCGTTATTCCCCCTCCTGCCGCTTTACGCCGTCCCCCATTGCTCATTTCCATACCTGAGGACGCCACCCAGTGCTCCCGAGGTCTCGCGCATGCCCAGTGCCACTCTCGCGGGACTGAGCACTGTGCACAGTGTGACCGCTGGTGACGTGATTGCGTAGGCGCAAGATTATGGGCGGCGCTGGGATTGTCATCAGCAGCATCATCCAAGTACCCGCCCATAATCTCGTGCCTGCCCTTTTTTCTCTGCCTCCACTGTTATGCGCAAGCGCTGGCCATATGAACCACGTTACCTATTACCGCGGGCACGAGATTATGGGTGGGTACTTGGATGACGCTGCTGATGACAATCACAGCGCCGCCCATAATCTTGCGCCTGCGGTAATAGGTAACGTGGGTTCATATGGCCAGCGCTTGCGCATAATGGTGGAGGCAGAGGGAAAAGCGCGGGCACGAGATTATGGGCGAGTACTTGGATGACGCTGCTGATGACAATCACAGCGCCGCCCATAATCTCACGTCTGCGCAATCACGTCACCAGCGGTCATACTGTGCACAGTGCTCAGTCCTGCAAGAGTGGCACTGGGCATGCGCGAGACCTCGGGAGCACTGGGCAGCGTCCTCAGGTATGGAAATGAGCAATGAGGGACGGCGTAAAGCGGCAGGAGGGGAAATAATGGACGCTAGAAAGCCCGCCCCCGTGACCATAAAAAAAGATTTGCATACAAAAAGGTAAGACTTTATAAAGTATTTATTTAAGTTTCAAAGGGGGCACAATAGCAACAGGAACTTTTCTAGAATGCAGCCCAAGAGCTGCAGAAGGGGAATCTTTTAGGTTTATTGTGAAATTTCAGCTGACAGGTTCCCTTTAAAGGGAATCTGTCACCAGGTTTTTGTTCCCACATCTGAGAGCAGCATAATGTAGAGGCAGAGACCCCGATTCCAGTGATTTGTCAAATACTGAACTGTTTGCTGCCATGTTGACAAAATCAATGTTTTCTCTCCTACAGATCCAGCAGTTATACAGAGTTCATTAATTTGCTGGATGGACTACCTGGCAGCACGCCAAACAGTCCTGTAATGATAATCTACTGCTGATGAAACAGTGATTTTATCAAAACTACACTAAGCAGCCCAGTAAGTGAAAAATGCTGGGAATCAGTATCTCTGTCCCTACGTTATGGTGCTCTAATTAGGTGACAAAAATGCGGTGACAGATTCCCTTTAGTCATCTGTAATAGATTGTTTAGTGTGCATAGCCTGCCAGTGTTCTCAGCAGTGCAGGTCCTGTTTACAAAATGATCATTTTCTGGGTAATCCAAAAGATTATTTCACCCGACAAAACAAGTGTTTTGCTTATTTGTAGGGTAATAGGCATCCCTTTTAGACTGCACAATTATTATGCATTCTCGTTTGCAATAATCATGCAGTGTTCAAGCACCTCAAAGGCAATCTGTCAGCAGATTCTTGCTAAGGAATCTCAGAGCAGGGAAAACTGTGAATGTATCACAACTACTGAACCATTAAATGGGTTTTCTCACCAACAAAGTTCATTTTAATCAATAGATCTTGGATAGTGATGGGCAGACCAGCATGATTAAAGTCCAGATCCACCCGGTTTCAAATGTACCCGAGTGCCAGGCCCGGAATTCTCAGGCAATTCCGGGTACTGATCCGAATCTGGCACTCGGGTAATATAAAAAAATGAAAAAAATAATAAAGCAAGCGCTTCATACTTTCCGAGGCTGCGGCGCGGCTGTAACTACTCCTGGCCACTCATTCATTTTCAGGACCACGCATTAGCTTTTATGCATATGTAATGCTTTCCCCGCCCATTGGCTTCTGTGATTAGTAGGAGTCAGACGCACCCCAGCACTGAGTGACAGTGTGTCTGACGGTCTCTAATCACACACCCAGGCTGCAGGTCTATATCGTACAGTAAAAATAAAGAAATAAAAAAAAAATTGGTGCAGGGTCCCCCCATATTATGATGTCCAGCAAAGATAAAGCATACAGCTACAGGCTGCAGCCCCCAGCCGTGCGCTGATCTTGGCTGTGTATCAAAATAAGAGAAACCACATGTGACTTTTAACAAAATAAATAAAAAATAAAATTAAGTAAGTTGTTTAAAAAAAAAAACCCGCCGTGCGCCCTCCCCCCCCCAATTTTAATACCCAGCCAAGATAAAGCTTGACAGCTGGGGGCTGGTATTCTCAGGCTGGGGAGACCCATGTTTATTGTGTTCCCCAGCCTAAAACTCTAGCAGCCTGCTGCCACCCAGAATTGTCTCATCCATTAGATGCGACAATCCTGGCACTTTACCCGGCTCTTCCCGATTGCCCTGGTGCGGTAGCAATACTTTGTACTTCCTCCATGGCCCAGGAGATGTGCTATGATCAGACCATGTCCCTGTACAGTCAGACACGGCAATTACACAGCACATAGCAGGAGCACATATGTAAGATTATCTCCGCACAGGAACATTTTTGTTAAACACATCCAATTGTGGAAATTATTATTATTCCATGATCTATTGATTAAAATTAACTTAGCTTAAAGGAGTTTTCCTCAAGAACAAAATGATACATTGCTGGACTCAGGGTCTATGTCCCAACATCATGCTGATGTCATATTACAAATCAAAAACCTGCTGACAGATTCAATTTAACACAAGGATTATGTAAAGTAACCCCTAATTTTCAACTGAAAAGAAATAGACAAAACTAAATACCAGTGTTGGATTGTAAGTCCATAAAAATGAAACATTACTTTACTTCTACAGTCATTATGTCCTCACATACATCATCCCAACTAAATAGATATCCATATTACAATTCTAGAAAAGTCAAATTACCAATATCCATAATCCAAATGCCCAGAGAAGTATGGAGGGGTGATTTATCTCAACGTCTATTACTTTGCCTTAGCACAGAGGTCTCCAACCTTTCTGACTTTGAGTGCCACATTCAGCTCTGAGAGTTGGTTACAAGCCATCCAGCTCCTGACCCCCTCAACACCCAGAGACCCCATTACCAGTATAATAACAGTGAAAGCTTTTCCACAGAAATCACACTGACACAGTATACCAAGATCAAGGGGTTCCTATATTACCACCCTTCAGATCTTCTCTTCTGTGGGGGGGCTACTAACAAAAGTCCCCATTTGGAGCCCTGCTCTTCATAGCTATTAGCCAGACCTGGTGCTAAAAAAAAGTCAAATCACCAATATCCAAAATCCAAATGCCCAGAGGGGTATTGAGGGGTGATCTAGCTCACCGTCTGTTCTATGCCTTAACACAGAGGTCCCCAACCTTTCTGACCTTGAGTGCCACATTCAGCTCTGAGAGATGGTCACAAGCCATCCAGCTCCCGACACCCTCGACACCCGAGACCTCATTACTGGTATAATAACAGCCAAAGCTTTTCCACAGAAATCACACTGACACAGTATACAAAGATCAAGGGGTTCCTACCTTACCACCCTTCATATCTTTTCTTCTCCGGGGGGCTACTAACAAAAGTCACCATCTGGAGACCTGCTCTTCATAGCTATTAGCCACACCTGGTGAAAAAAAAGTCAAATTACCAATATCCAAAATCCAAATGCCCAGAGGGGTATTGAGGGGTGATCTAGCTCACCGTCTGTTCTATGCCTTAACACAGAGGTCCCCAACCTTTCTGACCTTGAGTGCCACATTCAGCTCTGAGAGATGGTCACAAGCCATCCAGCTCCCGACCCCCTCGACACCCGAGACCTCATTACTGGTATAATAACAGCCAATGCTTTTCCACAGAAATCACACTGACACAGTATACAAAGATCAAGGGGTTCTTACCTTACCACCCTTCATATCTTTTCTTCTCCGGGGGGCTACTAACAAAAGTCACCATCTGGAGACCTGCTCTTCATAGCTATTAGCCACACCTGGTGAAAAAAAAGTCAAATTACCAATATCCAAAATCCAAATGCCCAGAGAGGTATGGAGGGGTGATCTATCTCACCGTCTTTTCATTGCCTTAGCGCAGAGGTCCCCAACCTTTGAGTGCCACATTCAACTCTGAGAGATGGTTGCAAGCCTCCAGCTCCCGACCCCCTCGACACCCAGATCCCCATTACCGGTATAATAACAGCCAAAGCTTTTCCACAGAACTCACACTGACACAGTATACCAAGATCAAGGGGTTCCTACCTTACTGTCATTCAGATCTGCTTTTCTGTGGGGGCTACTAACGAAAGCCACCATCTGGAGACATTCAAATTGTCTCTCCAGTAAAGGAGACAAACTCTAGCACAGCGCCACCTATTGGAAGTAGCGATCCTAAAAGTCACAAGTGGATTTTCAACAATCCTTTGCAATATGACTCAGGATATATAAGCCAGATCAGAATTCCAATTTGCAGACACGGTGTTTCGGGGTGCTTGCCCCTCGTCAGTGCAAAGTATGGGGGTGTCTGATCTGGCTCATGAGAAAGCTATGTGGGGACCACGGGGGAACACTATTCTCCTTAAGGAGACTTTGCAAGCCAGTCTGGCTGCCAGGTAAGGGGACTTATAGCTGCCACTTTTGGCATCTGGAGACATGCTCTTTATAGCTGTTAGCTAGACCTGATGCTAATGTACCAAGCTGGAATACAACTGCAAGCTACACATCATGAGCCCACGAGCCACATGTTGTTCCCGAGCCACAGGTTGGGAACCTCTGCCTTAGAAAGACAACATTTCATAGGCTCCTAAGTACCAAGCCATGAACGACCTTTGTTGAAATATGAGGGACATAACTATCTTTACTTGAGCTGCCACCATGTGACAGACAGTAGTATCATATCTCTGATATTCTTCATAAAGGAAATCCCACAAAGTCAAGCTACACAACAGCCAGACATTTCTTTTCCCCATAGTGTTTCTCCAACTAAATTACCCATTCAACCTTTGGGCTTGCCGCTACTAAAACACTGAAGTAAATATTGCACATAAGCCACTCCAGTCCTGAAAATCTAGCAGTTCCTTCAGTACCCACTATCATGACTTAAAACAACCTACAAATATCCACAGAGATTAAAGCGGGCTTTAGACGCTACGAGATTCCTATAGCGATCTCGTTGGGGTCACGGATTTTGTGACGCACATCCGGCCGCTGTAGCGATCTCGTTGTGTGTGACTCCTAGGAGCGGTTTTGGATCATTTCAAAAACGTCCAAAATCGCTCCTCGTTGACATGGGGGTCCGCTCCCAATTATCGCTGCTGTCGCGTGGGCGAAGTTGATCCTCGTCCCTGCGGCAGCTCACATCGCTACTTGTGACGCCGCAGGAACTAGGAACCTCTCCTTACCTGCCACACGCCAGCAATGAGGAAGGAAGAAGGTGGGCGGGATGTTCGTCCCGCTCATCTCCGCCCCTCCGCTTTGATTGGGCGGCCGCTTAGTAACGTCGCTGTGACGCCGAGCGAACCGCCCCCTTAGAAAGGAGGCGGTTCGCCAGTCACAGCGACGTCGCCGAGCAGGTAAGTACGTGTGACGCTACCGTAGCGATAATGTTCGCTCCGGCAGCGATCTTCACATATCGTCATAACGATAGGGGCGGGTGCGATCACACTCGCCATCGCTAGCATCGGCTAGCGATGTCGCAGCGTGTAAAGCCACCCTAAGCCAAATCTTTAGCATTTAATTCTGGATCTCCGTATTAGAAGAACCAAACTTTGTCTTCTATAAAGATAAAAAACTAATCAGGGCACAATACAATTTTCACAAACGATGTATTATACTAAGGTGATTTAGTCTTGAGGAGACACTAGACAGCGGTAGTGACATATAGTTAGTAGTAGAATCCATACAAACATTTTTTACTCTCATATTTTGTAAATTAAATCCATTGTAAAGGCGTTGACCAACTAAAACAATCTTGTTAAATGTGCTGAAAGGTTCTTGTGTTGGGCAAAAAGTTAAAAGTGGAGCTGTGGTGACTCATGACCAGAATTCATAGCTAAAAATGATGGCACCTTTCAAAAGAACTAAGTTATACAAATCTAACACCTTTGTTATTTAACCAGTACCCCATTAATGACTTTTAACAATGCCTATCCATCATTATATCAATTGGTACCGACACTATTCTGGTACCAATAAGATACCGGATACATGCCCTCAAAAATATCAGCCTGTATTTTACAATGACATGTTTAAAATTAAAAATCAATCAAATTTATATAAATATTCAAGGAAAAGTGAATATACAATGATATGATCAGACCACATTTTCCCAATATAAAGACCATATACAACCCACTAACAAGACAGAGTATATAGTAATGTCCTTTTTTTAGATTACCAATAGGTAAATAAATTACCCAGTATGTCTCCATACACTCTCTATTACAGATGAGCGAAACTGGGGAAGTTCGGTTTGGTGGGTTCAGCTGGACTTTACATAAAGTTCGGTTTCGGTCCCCGACTTGACCTGAACTCCTATGGAAGCCACCAATTGGGCAGTTTGGGTCTCCGCCCACATGCAGCCAGCCATAAACAGATAGTTTCCAGGGGTGCGTTGGCGGAGTTTTTCAAATTTTTTTTGTTTCGTGCGTACTACATCCAATCACACTGTTGTTACCTTTCATGCGTGCCATTCAAATACTGCAAGCAGCTTGCACTGGGCTGAGCTCCAAGCGTACCCGAGCACAGCAATGCTTATGCAAGTGATTTGCATTCATTAACTTGGAACCTGAACTCTGGTGTTTTTTTTGTAAAGTCTGTGTTTGGTACACTCATCTCTACTCTCTATAATTGGAACTACAGGTCACAGCCCTATTGTATAAAAGAGGAGAAAATTAACCATTAAAACTCTAAACAGCATTGTCCCTCCAACATGTATTGCCAAGTCCTGGCTTCTTCAGAGGATTCACTTGGCAGTGGAAACCTCAATCCCAGCTATCACTCATATAGAAATTTTGGCATCTATTTGGAAATAGGAAGCAGCAAGCTTGTTTACTACAATAGCATTTAACTAATGTGTAGTACATTTTAAAACAAGAGGAACCATGTAGTTTTTAACTGATTTGTGTATTCTGTTTTATAAGGCTTTAATAAAGATTTGATGTCTGTAGTGTAAATAGTTTTGAGAGTATATTGAGATAAATAGGGTCAATTGTTGCCGTAGTGCCAATATAAAAATGGACTAATATTGTTACTTCTAGCAGCTTCCTAGGCTGTACAGACCATAATGGCAGCAGTATCCTTGTTGGACCCTACACTAAGGGAGGTGCAAACTCGTGTATTGTGCCTTTTCTTCCACCTGTTTCAAACAAAATAGGAAATAACTAGACCTAGAGTCACACCATACTGTTGTCCTATATGGAATGGAAATGTTGGCGACATGAGCAATGGACACTAGAGTATCTTTTGGTGTTTTGGACATTTCCTAAACCCATAAGGGTTTTCAACCATCCATGAATTTACAGATAAGTCACCAAGAAACTGGGAATGTGTGGTTAGATTACATTATAAAAAAAAACATGAGTCGTCTGTGAGATTTGTGAACCCAGTTTAGCCTCTTGATAACCCCTTCCATAATTCTACTTGTCTGATTATTCTTTAAGTAACTCTGACACCAATTGGGTTTGTTTTGTCTCATTCAATATGCGATGACTCTGAAAATTGTCCATGTCTTGGCGTTTTATTAATTAGTTGGAACCAGTTGGGTTGTACATTTCCATTCTTCCTGATGTCCTTTTTCTAAAATGTGTGATATACAAATAACCCCTTCTCTAAAAATACAGTACTCACCCCAGTGATCAGTTGACTCAATGGTTCTAGTTTTTAGATCCTCAGGACTTTTTTCAGCTACTAAATGAAAAGTATCAAAAGCCAGTTATTCGAGAAAATGGCCAACCTTGTCAACGTGGACAGACCAGATTTGCCAATATTATTATTATTATTATTATTAATATTTATTTATTGAGCACCATTAATTCCATGGTGCTGTACATGAGACGGGGTTACATACAAAATACATATCCAAGTTACAATAGACAGACTGGTACAGAGGGAAGAGGACCCTGCCCTTGCGAGCTTACATCCTATAAGATTTTGGGGAGGAGACAGTAGGTGGGGTGTTGATCAGGTGGCGGCTCCACATGGTTGTGAGGCGGCGGCAGCTTCGCATGGTGGTGAGGCGGCGGCAGCTCCGCATGCTGGTGAGGCGGCGGCAGCTCCGCACGCTGGTGAGGCGGCGGCAGCTCCGCACGGTGGTGAAGCGGTGGCAGCTCCGCACGGTGGTGGAGCAGTAGCTGTGGTGGTGGTGAAGCAGTGGGGTCATTGAAAATTATAGGCATTCCTAAACAGATGAGTTTTCAAGTTCCGTTTGAAGCTTGCAAGTGTAGCAGATAAACTGACGTGGCGAGGCAGTGAATTCCAGAAGACAGGGGATTCTCGGGGGAAGTCTTGCAGGCAATATGGAAGCCACTGTTAGCAGTACTGTTCTGACTCATAGAAGGGGATCCCGAGCATAAGAACCTATTCTATGGTGTCCATATGCCCCAATAGGTAGTCTAGACAGGGGTGGTCTTGCCTGGTCAACTCCTCGTGCTCTAACTCTGTGTAGTTTTGAAATGTCAATTATTTCTTATCCAGTTTTCCCACTATGTATATTAGCAGATTATAGCCTATAGGATAAAGTATAATGGCCATAAAGACACTAACCAACTTTATTATCTTGACAGATGACTTTGATATATTTTCTGGGACCCGAAGAGTTGGGAACGTTAACAGCAACGCATACACTTAACAGCCTAGACAATACCACCCAGATTCTGCACATTGTTGAACAACTTTCATACAGCAATATTACTGCATATGCCAGGGAATTTAATATTGCCGTCCGAGAGGTAAGCCGTAACCCGAGACTATAGGGGGCTTTACACGCTACGATATCGTTAATGTTTTATCGTCGGGGTCACGTTGTTAGTGACGCACATCCGGCGTCATTAACGATATCGCATGTGACACTTACCAGCGACCTTAAGCGACCTCAAAAATGGTGAAAATCGTTCACCATGGAGAGGTCATCCCAAAACCAAAAATCGATAATGGTTGATTATTGATGTTGTTTGTCGCTCCTGCGGCAGCACACATCGTTGTGTGTGACATCGCAGGAGCAAGGAACGTCTCCTTACCTGCCACCGGCCTCAATGCGGAAGGAGGTGGGCGGGATGTTACATCCCGCTCATCTCCGCCCCTCCGCTTTGATTGGCCAGCTGCTTAGTGACGTCGCGGTGACGTCGCTGTGATGCCGAACGTCCCTCCCCCTTGAGGGAGGAATTGTTCGGCAGTCACAGCGCCGCCTCCGACCAGGTAAGTGCGTGTGATGCTTCCGTAGCGATCATGTTTGCTACGGCAGCGAACACATGATATCGCACACACGACGGGGGCGGGTGCTTACACGCTCGATATCGCTAGCAATTGCTAGCAATATCATAGCGTGTAAAGCCCGCTTATGAGTTATAAATTATTTGACTATCCTAAACAACCCATTAAACTAATAGCAAATTACATAGGACCATTCTTCAAAAGGGCTCTTCAATGAAAACTTTTAAATTTGTTATTTGTTTTTAGGCTAATCTGACTGTCCTGCCCAACCCAGATGTCCGAGATGCCATGCTGACAATGTTTCTAGATTGGATGAAGCCTTATTTAAAATACTTTACACAAAAACTATGGGGTGAATGGTTCGATGGGTATTTACCATTGCTTTTGCCAGGAATAACTGAAACAGATATTGCATTACTTCCTACAGATGTTTCTTGTGTTTCCTACCAATCAGTGTAAGTATATCTGAATATTTTGTTTTATTTTACATCTCTTACCAAATACTTGAATTTGAAATTCTAACTATTCGGAAAACGATGACAATTCCTAGAGATATAATATAACTTTCTCTGATAAGAGAAACCCTTTACCCTCTCTGTTAAGGGTATGTTCAACTTTGCATAGCGTACACAGATCATAAGGAAACTAATGCATCCGCATGTTTACATACTAGAAAGCAATCCTTACCTATAACTAATAGAGTCATAAATTCACCATAGTGAAAAAGATATAATACATTTTATTAGATATCCACAGAACCACAATACAACATATATGATAAAATACACTGTGCTGGTGAGTTGTACAAATGACTAGGAAGTGCACCTAAATCCAACTAGTAGGGGTTGGGTATAAAGTGTATATGCATAATAGCAGTGTAAGTCCTAATCTCTGATCAAAGAAGCACTCACCCATAATAGCCCAGCATCTGTAAAAGGGGCACCTCGAGGGCTCTGACGCGCGTTTTGAACGGGCTTCTTCGGGGGTTACTCCCTGAAGAAGCCCATGTGAATTGCGTGTATACGTTGGGAAACACCTGTCAATCAGCTGCAGCAGCACTGGGAAGAACCGGCCTAGTTTGGTCTCTAATAATTGTCCCCTGCCGGATCTTCAAAGTGTATTCATTGAAACTCTGGAGCATCTCAGAGAATAATATACTTGGCTGCAGTCATCCCAGCCAAGCTGCAATTCATGCTGTATGTAGTCTTGGCAGCCTTAATCACCTGTCAACTTCCCTTTCAAGTTTAATTTTTGTATTATATGTATGTTTACACATTCTATTAATTAATTACAGATTTTAAAAAAATGCTAAAAATGTATAGAAATTTATATTTTTTTCTAATTTTTGATACCAGAATAAGTGGATTTAACCAAGCCTATGAATATTTACCAGATTCCACAAGACTCGTTTTTTACAATGTCTACATTAAGCCATTCTGGAATAAGAAAGCTCTCGCTCATGGTAATATTATTATATACAAGATGTAATCTATCGTACAAGTCTGTACAAAATCATAATATCTTATGTAACTTTTTTACTGTTTTTATCTCGTAGATGGGTGTAATTATACCGATCCCATACAGTGGGTGAGAGACAATCTAGGAAGTTTCATATATCAGGCCAGCCTGCAGGAATTATTGAAATTTAGCAAAAACTTTACCAAGGTCAGTAATTTCTCAACAGTTAAAGTGTTTAAATGTTTCAAAAACTATTTGCAAAAAGTTCAAGATAACTACATCTTCCATCATGAACCAGTTTAATTTGCTGAAGAAAACTGAAAGTGGCATTTACATTTTAAATAGTAGTATTCAGAGGTAGCTCTGGTCATTACTGTTACAGGTAATTGCCTTAACAGCAGTGACTGGAAATCGCACCGATCCCCACTGTTTAACCATGTAACACAGCCAACATATGCCAGGTATGCTCTGGGTTCAGATCCTAAGAATGTGGATCCGACATAGGATGTCTCTTGGAAGGGGTCAATGCATAAAGGGCCAACATTTTGTCATTTAACATATAACTATCAAGAAATTAATTATCGGGGTGTGGCCTGCATGTTGAAGGCAATGGCTGCTTAAGAGTGAAGCTCTGTGCTGTGGCTGTGCAAACTGGCTCAAAGCTGCTTCAAATCGCTGAGAACTCTCCTCTGAAACAGTGAGTAATCCCCCCAGCACAGTATGCCAAAGGGTAGACCCCGGAAATCTGGCCCCCCGGCCAAGCTTACTGACTTTTATCCCAGGGATAGGGGATCCCCCTCTCCTCAGAAGATGTCTGCTGCTGCAGTGTCTCCCTTACACCAGGAAGAGACAGGGTTGGGAAGCAGTGTCACAGGCACTCCTCTCACAGAGGAAAGGCTGCAAGCCATGCTCAGTTCTCTGAGGTCATCACTGCAGGAGGATTTCAGGGATCTTAAGAACATGATTAAAGAAGTTAAAGAGGAAATCAAATCACTGGGGGACCGTACAGACCATGTGGAGTCTAAAATGGCCGAACTTGCTCAGTCACACAATGATCTGATTGATGCTAACACAGCACTAGAGGAGGAGGTGGGAATACTGAATAACAAGCTTTTGGATCTGGAAGATAGATCCAGAAGGAACAATCTTAAAATTAGGGGCATTCCTGTGTCAGCTGATAAAGAGCTGCCAGACTTCTTTCACAAGTTTCTCCAACTACTGCTCCCAGAACACACAGAAAAAGATCTCATAGTGGATAGAATTCATAGAATCCCTAAACCTAAAGGTATCGACCCCACTCTGCCCAGGGACACGTTGGCACGACTGCATTTTTATAAAACAAAGGAAGCAGTGCTCCAGATACTGAGGGATAACCCTATCCTCCCAGATGAATTTAATGATTTAAAGGTGTTCCCGGACCTGTCTGCTGCAACTCTGGCAAAGAGAAGAGAATTTTCCCAGTTCTCCAGAATCCTGAGGGAGCATGACATACACTATAAATGGGGCTTCCCGGTGAAATTGATTATCTTCAGGGATTCTAAAACACATGTATGCCAGTCCCCTCCTCAACTGAGCAAACTACTTGAGTCCTGGGGATTACCCCTTACAATGCACTCAGACTCACGCCGGGAGCAGGGGGATGCTCAGAAGAAAAAGATCAATCCTGAGTGGGAACCAGCTTAAGGGAGTCTCGCCAGCCGCAGGCGTGTGTAGCTCTCATGTGACCCGTGATGTCACTTAAGCCCTCTGTTGTTCTCGCCTATGGCGAGCAAGTACTTCCCAGCTGTCCGGTAAGGATGAAGCTGAAGTATTCAAGTTTTTTTGTTTTTGTTGTTTTTTCCCTCCACCCGTGCACCGTCCCTAACTGGTCCTCCTTGCCTGCCTCTGCCTGCCCTATGCCTCTCAGTCGGCCTGCCTGGAAACATCGTCCTTTCTGGGATCCCCCATGAGTATTAAGTTTTTGTCTCTCAATGTGAAGGGTCTCAATTCTCCTGCAAAAAGATCCATGCTGTGGAGAGAAGTTATAGCATCCAAATGTGATATAGCATGTATTCAAGAAACTCACCTTCTTACTGATGACAATAAAAGGCTACTACATCCAAGATTTCCACATATGTTCTTTGCAAATGACTTAAAAAAAAAGGAGGAATGGCTATCCTGATTAATAACACTGTGGCTTTCAAAATGATTGATGTAACCTATGGTGCAGACGGGAGATATATTATTCTAAAGTGCCTCCTGAATGGACTTTTGTATACCTTGGCATTAATTTACGCTCCAAACTCATCTCAACTAACTTTTGCCCAGAAATTTTTCCAGATGTTTAGGAGCACCGCACAGGGGTCAGAGATAATCTGCGGGGACTTTAATACTCCAGTTCTTCGATCTATGGACTGCTTGGCGAGGTCCGCTAAGTCAGGAAAGGAACTGAAACAGTTGGTCGCGGAGTTTCATCTACATGACATATAGAGATACCTTCATGCATCAGAAAGGGACTATACTTTCTTTTCCCCAAGGCATCGGTCGTACAGCAGGATCGACTTCTTCCTGACGGATAGTAAGACTGTTCACAAGTGTACGGGTGCTGAAGTGGGTCTGATAACATGGTCGGATCATGCTCCGATAACTTTGGTTGTACAGGACTCTACTAGTGGATTTATGGTGCCTCAGTGGAGACTTAATACTAGTTTACTGAACCAAAAGAACATTCAGGAGGAGGTGGTGGCAGGCCTGTTGGAATACTTTGGACATAATGACAATGGGGAGGTCTCTGACGAGACCTTATGGGCTGCACACAAATCAGTTATTAGAGGGCAGTTTTTAAAAACTGCTTCATTCTTGAAAAAGCAAAGAGAAGCAGAAATTAAAGAAATCATAGCCCATATTCCACACTTAGAAACTATTAACAAGGCCTCCCCGTCGTCTACACTGTCCAGGGAAATTCTTACTTGCAGGTTTCAACTGCGATCCCTCCTGTTGTATAGATATGAACATAATCTTAAAAAGAGTAAATCAACTTTTTATGCGATGGGGGATAGAGCCAGCACCTTACTAGCTAGAAGAACAAAAAAACGGGAAATTAAATCTAAAATTGAATTTTTGAAGGGCCCAGACGGACCACTTATAAGGCACCCTAATGGGATAGCAGACGCCTTTGCCAAGTATTATGCTGCCCTGTACAATTTAAGGGATGACCCGCAAACCCCTCAGCCAACATCTGAAAAAATTCAGGAGTTTTTGGACGGTCTGGAATTGCCTCGGGTCTCAGACCGGCAATTGGAATCTTTAAATCTTCCCTTTACTATACAGGAAATTTTGGACACTATTAGAGCTTCTAAACGAAACTCAGCCCCAGGCCCGGATGGGCTTCCCTATGCATATTATCAGCAATTTGCCTCTATTCTAGCCCATTTTTTACTAAAGACCTTTAATTTGTGGCAAACGACCGGGACTATTTCCTCAGAGAACCTAGAAGCAGTTATCACTACACTACCCAAACCGGGGAAAACGGCGGATACCCCTGGCAATTTCAGACCAATTTCATTGCTCAACTGTGATTTAAAAATTTACTCAAAAATGGTAGCCACCAGACTCCATAAAATAATCCCCTCCTTGGTAGCCCCGGATCAGGTGGGTTTTGTTGCGGGCAGGCAATCCAAAGATGGCACCAGGCGGATGCTGGATTTAATTGGGGTGATGGAGCAGTCGGGTGTCCCTGGTGTATTCTTGTCACTCGACGCCGAAAAGGCCTTTGATAGGGTGCACTGGGGATATCTGGAAAGAGTGCTCACGAAATTTGGTTTTGAAGGAAGAATTAAGTCATCTGTTTTGGCCTTGTACTCTCACCCAAATGCTTCAGTTCTAGCCTCGGGTTTTCGCTCATTAAAATTTTCTATAACCAATGGCACCCGCCAGGGGTGCCCGCTGTCCCCTATTGTTTTTGCTCTGGTGGTAGAACCTCTGGCGGAGGCGATTAAGGTGAACCCGAACAAAACTGGTATAAGGGTAGGGGAGCATGAACATAAATTGGGTCTATATGCGGATGATGTAATAATATAATGTACTAACCTTGAATATTCCTTTCCAGCAGTGATGTCCACCCTGTTGACCTTTTCTGAGGTGTCTTATTACAAATTGAATGCCACTAAGTCCTTAGTACTACCATTTAATGTATCCGCAAGGTCCAGAAGGATTTTGGAGGCAGCCTTTCCTTTCCATTGGTGGGAAGACAGTATCCCTTATCTAGGTATCTGTTTGACACCAACCCATTCCCTCATCAGATCCAATCTCGATCACCTACTCAAAAACTTGGGTCAGGATCTAGGCAGGTATGAGAAGTTGTCGCTATCTTGGATGGCGAGAATTTAATCCTTTAAGACAGGGGTGGGGAACCTCCGGCCCGCGGGCCGCATGCGGCCCGCCATGACCTTTTATGTGACCCCCGGGCAGATTCCCGGGGGAGGCAGTGCTGGTGCTGTCACCGCGGTTTGCTGTCCACACATTGCTGTTTGTGCTGCAATGTGTTCTCCCGTCGGCCAGTGCCAATTGTGGGCGGGTCCACAGCAGCCTCACAGCTTCTAGCCTTGTGTGTCCGCCCCCTGCCCTCTGGAGATCAGTGCCTGCCTTCTCCTTCTGAGGCAGTGTGTCCGGCTCCTGCACTCCGGTGATGTGAGTGCAATGCTGCTGTGAGTCCAGCGCCGACCCTCTGCTGCTATGTGCCCTGCCCAATGCTTTGTGCCTCCCCACACCAGTTCTGTAAACCCTCTCCCCCAGAGTTGCATGAAACTCTCAGCGCAGTGTGGCCCCCAATGTCCTGTGTGCACCCCTCCCCCAGTCCTGTGTGCAGCCCCCCAATGTCCTGTGTGCAGCCCATCACCCAGTAGTCCTGTTTGCACCCCCCCCAATCCTGTGTGCACCCCTCCCCCAGTCCTGTGTGCAGCCCCCCAATGTCCTGTGTGCACCCCCACACAATCCTATGTGCAGCCCATCACCCAGTCCTGTGTGCAACCCCCAGTCCTGTGTGCACCCGCTCAGTCCTGTGTGCACCCCCCAGTCCTGTGTGCACCCCCCCAGTCCTGTGTGCACCCCCCCAGTCCTGTATGCAGCCCACCCAGTCCTGTGTGCAGCCCCCCCAGTCCTGTGTGCAGCCCCCCCCAGTCGTGTGTGCAGCCCCCCCAGTCGTGTGTGCAGCCCCCCCAGTGATGTCTGTGCAGCCCCCCCCAGTGATGTCTGTGCAGCCCCCCAGTGACGTCTGTGCCTCCCCCCCAGTGACGTCTGTGCCTCCCCCCCAGTGACGTCTGTGCCTCCCCCCCAGTGACGTCTGTGCCTCCCTCCCCAGTGATGTCTGTGCCTCCCCCCCCAGTGATGTCTGTACCTCCCCCCCAGTGATGTCTGTGCCTCCCCCCAGTGATGTCTGTGCCTCCCCCCCAGTGATGTCTGTGCCTCCCCCACAGTGATGTCTGTGCCTCCCCCACAGTGATGTCTGTGCCTCCCCCACAGTGATGTCTGTGCCTCCCCCACAGTGATGTCTGTGCCTCCCCACAGTGATGTCTGTGCCTCCCCACAGTGATGTCTGTGCCCCCAGCCCCTCCAGTGGTGTCTGTGCCTCCAGCCCCTCCAGTGGTGTCTGTGCCCCCAGGCCCGCGTGTGGTGTCTGTGCCCCCAGCCCCGCGTGTGGTGTCTGTGCCCCCAGCCCCGCGTGTGGTGTCTGTGCCCCCAGCCCCGCGTGTGGTGTCTGTGCCCCCAGCCCCGCGTGTGGTGTCTGTGCCCCCAGCCCCGCGTGTGGTGTCTGTGCCCCCAGCCCCGCGTGTGGTGTCTGTGCCCCCAGCCCCGCGTGTGGTGTCTGTGCCCCCATGCCCCCAGTTAATTAATTGCTTCACCCAATATAGCAGGGTCATTTAAACATTGATAATTTTGTGCTGCCCCCGAAGGTTGGTAGAAATTTCCAAATGGCCCCCGACAGAAAAAAGGTTCCCCACCCCTGCTTTAAGATGACGTTCCTTCCTAAACTGCTGTATATGTTTAGGTGTCTCCCTCTTAAAATTCCATATAGATATTTGATAAAACTGCAGTCGATGACCAATAAGTTTATTTGGGGTAATAAAACAGCTAGAGTTGCTAGTAAGATTATACATCTGCCATATGGAATGGGAGTTCTGGGTACGCCTAATGTGATGGCCTATTATAAAGCTTCTCTTATAGAATCACTCAAAGAATGGTGGAACACGGAGAGCTCCCATAGGTGGGTTCAACTTGAGAACTCTCTGACAGACCAGGGTTCGATGAGGAAACTGATGGAGGTGGAATATCTAAAACGTTCTAGGTCCACCCTGTGTCTCCCTACTATGACAGCATCGATAGCCATATGGCGCAGTGAGATGATCCCTAAGATCCAGGTCCCGCTGTCAGAAATTTCGCTCAGAGCATTAGAATCCCACATTCCATATACAAATTTGAGTAGATGGGAGGCAGCGGGTTTTGGAGTTTTGGCGTACTTTTACAATGGTGCAGAGATTAGGCCCTTCAACGATATACTTCGGGAGCACCCCTCCCTAAAGGGGTGTTTTTATCAGCACCTGCAGATTCGCCATTTTCTAAGCACAAAATTCCCCCGGGATCAAACCCGACCTTACCCACTGTTAAGGCGCTATTGTTTAAAAAACTATTGAGGCAACCGGGAATCTCTTTAACCTACAAATGGTTGAACAACCCCTCTGACGAGCAAAAGCTCCCATACATGACTAAATGGGAATCAGATTTTGTTACGAACCGGCGCCGCCATAGCCGCAAGCAGCCTGCTGCGGTTCCTGTTGCGCCCAGGCGGCGGCTGCCGTTCTTGGCCGTGCCTCGGGTCGTCCAGTTGGCTGTTCCTTCCACCACGTCTAAGTGTGGAGAGGCGGCTAGTGCGCATGCGTGCGCCGATTTACCTCAGACAGAGTTTAAGCCCGGTGTTTTGCCTAGTGAGCATGCTCAGCCTGTTTGTGTTATGTCTGAGACTAAGTCCTCAGTTCAGGCTACTGAGCATGCTCCCACATTTAACCCTAACAGCCTCTTTGCACAGGTACTTGGACTTCGTGCTGTGTCTAAGTTCTGGGATGTGCCTACTGAGCATGCTCAAACTGATAGTCTGCTTTCTAAGCCTGTGGCTCAGGCTACTGAGCATGCTCAGGCACTTAGTGCATCAGAGGCTAGGTCCGGTAAGGACCTCACTGAGCATGTCCGTGAGGTGGCAGGCCCTGATAGGGCAGAGTGTGTCAGGTGTCCTGATGACGTGGCAACTCCGGACTGGCTCGCAGAGACCCGCCCCTATGATCTGGCACCTCAGTATTGGTCGTCAGACGATGACTGGTGAAGTGTTTGGGGCGTGGCTGCCATGAGGTCGTCAATGATGTGGCGGTTCCGGATAGGTCGCATGTGACGTCACTGATGACATGGCACTCTGCTATTGGACCTTGGTGGTTCCACCCTGGGTTTGGGGCGGACCCAGGTTATAAAAGGGGCTGGAGACAACATGAAGGTGCGCAGTCTTCACTTTTGCTCAGTCAGAGCACACCTCCATGTTAGAGCCTAATTGCGGCATAAGCCTATGTTGGGAAGCGGTAGGTAGGGTTAGGCGAACGGTGCCTGTCACGCCAAGATTCGTGGCTCGGCACATCAGGGTCAGGCGCCGTGCTTCCCTCCTGCCTTACCAGTCTTGCTATAGCAGCCCAGTGGCGTTAACTGGGCTGCGGCTGCTGTGCTTCCTTTCCGATTGTGCTCCCTACGCACACGGACAACGCACCTGCTGCGCCACCTGTCCGATTGTGCCCCCTACGCACACGGACAACGCACCTGCTGCGCCACCTGTCCGATTGTGCCCCCTACGCACACGGACAACGCACCTGCTGCGCCACCTGTCCGATTGTGCCCCCTACGCACACGGACAACGCACCTGCTGCGCCACCTGTCCGGTTGTGCCCCCTACGCGCGCGGACAGCGTACCCCAGGACCCCTGTGGAGTCAACAGGGTGTTCCTTATCCTCCTCGGCTTCCCGGTCAACGCTACTGGTATACCCATCTGGCCTGACGTGTCCTACACACACGTGGCCAGTCGAGAGGTGGCCAGAAACGCTAATCGGAGGACCGCTCGGCCTGACGTGTCCTACACACGTGGCCGACAGGGCGCTTTCGTGGTGGTCTTCCGGTCAACGCTACCTGGTTACCACCCGGCCTGACGTGTTTCCTGCACACGTGGTTGGTGTAGCGCTAGGTGCACCAAAACGCTAATCGGGTTGTCGTCCGGTCTGACGTGTCCCAACACACGTGACCGGTTCCCAGAGTTCCTGGGTTATCTCAGAGCCATCCAGCTCTATAGTCTCCGCCTAACCCTCAGGTGCCAGCAGCTCCTTTGTCATCTGGAGCACGGTGGGCCCCGACTGGTGATTAGGATATATACCCCCTGGTCCTAATCTGCCGGTCCCCCCATAACAGATTTAGACATTAACACCTCCCCCTCGGCGTGGCATACTGCGAAACAGTGGGTGCAAAGATCCTCAAAATGCATTAACCATTTGGAACAGCTGAAAAAGGTGCATCTACGTTGGTACTTTACGCTGGCAAAATTGGTGCATTACATTCCCAACTACTCACCGCTCTGTTGGAAGGGCTGCCTCCAGAGGGGATCACTGGGACACTGTTGGTGGCACTGTCCGAGGGTCCAACCTTTTTGGATAGCAGTTTTCAGACTCATTAGCGAAATGACAGGTGTGCACACCAACCCCAACCCAGGGCTGGCAGTTCTGAATTTGGGCATAGACTCGTACCCGCAGAATTTTAGGGGACTGATTGTGCAAATTCTAATAGCTGCCAGACAGTGTCTGAGCCTTTCGTGGAAGGCCACTGAAGCTCCCTCTGGAGCGGAGTTATATAGTAGGATCGACCAACAATGCCAATATGAATACTGCCTTGCCCACTCCCTAAAACAAAAATCTAGAATTCTTACAATATGGGAACCCTGGCTGTCATCCAGCCATGCAACACCTATTACACAACTATTCCCCGGGCAAAGAGCACCTAGTTGAGATAGAGTTGATGGAATTATAGCCCTGGCTCGGCTAGCCAGGGGGCTAAAGCATTGAGACCCTGACTGAGGCAGCAGTTTATGAGAGAAATCTAGGAGGAGTTGATGGCCTCGGCTGGTGGACTGGGGTTGGTAATGCAGGCAGGCATCTAATCCTCTACCCCTACTAACCCCCCCCACTTCACCCCCAACCCTACCTTCTTCCCCTAACCTTTGTTCTTGTTCCCCCTTACTTGAATGAAGTCCCCATCTTTCCTCCCCTCTCCTCCCTCCCCATGTTGTTGTGTGGTTAAAGTGTAAGGCAGAAGAATTGTAACCGGATTGTCTTGGAGTATACTAATGTATGGAGCCCTCATGTGTGGGCAGTTGACAAATGTTCTCTTAATTTACCATGTATGATTTTGTATCTGCTGTGTTTTCAATAAAAACTAATTGGATAAAAAATAAAAAAAAAAAAGAAATTAATTATCTGCATTCATCATATAGTTAAGATATATCGACGATGTTTTCAGTAGTTAATATTATTGTTGATGGAATTTTCTACACAGAGAAGGCCATTATGAAATAATGTCTTTACAAAACGTGAGTATCAGAGTAAATTGTTAAGTTAATTGAGAAAATACCACATAATGTTTATTTTTCTACTGCAGGTACTCGATAGCACAACCCTAACCACAAAAGAACTGGCTGACTTTACCGTAATATTAGACAGCTTGTGTGAGTCTACATTATTGAATACTGTGTTACTCCAAGTTACTGATTTTGAGTCCTTTGAGCCAATCCAGGAATATCTGGAATATCTACAAGACATCTTAGTGGCGGTAAGATGTAATCAAAAGATCAGATAATTTTTTAAAATATTGTAAGTTTATTTTACACTTTGATTTTCTCAGCCATTGACTACATTTTTCTATGACTTCTTTGAGGAATAGAAATGTTAAAATATTAAAATAAAAAATAATCCAGTATAAGAACTAGCACTTTCTATTTCTTACAATTACAATATAAAATATTTCACAAAAAGGCAAAAAGAAAAAGGAGTAAAATGTATACTGTACTTACAGTTTTCGATCTATTTTATACCCCATCGATGTATGTTTATGTAGCATACATTTGTTAATGTATTGTAGGTGTCAACCTCATATCCGACCTCGTGTAGCAAGCAACAAATTCTAGGTCAATTAAGTGGAGAAACTCAGCAAGAAGTCATCACAAGTGTCCTTACAGTCCTGGAAAAGGAATGGTCTTTCAGCAATATGTCTGAATGGATGATAACATTTAGTTATCTTCTGAACAACTTCCCGACAGCCTTTAACCAGGCCAATGTTATGAGCATTACTTTTAATATGTCCTGTGAAAGCTACCAGACATTGTAAGTAATTTTTATATTAAAGAAATTTAACAAAACACCTGATGATTTGTAAGTAATCTTTGAATGTTTTTGGTATGTACTAGGATAACGGCAGTGGATCAAGTCTATCCGAGGCTCACCAAAATACAAAGGGGCTACATCTATAACTATGCCAAATCATACCTCACTCAACAATTCCTCTCTACGGGTACGTATGTTTGGAACTGTAAAGTATGCTGATTGTAAATATCTTCTAATACTTAGCTTTGTAGAAAACCATTTGCTATTTCTAAATTAACTTTAAAATTTTGGTTATTGTCAACTAAACCTATCAATTTTGGCAAGATCAGTTGACCATCTAATGTGTATCCTAAATTTTCTTTAATGGATAGGAGAACACAAATATGCGCAAAATATGGTCTTATCTATGTGAAATGGTGAACCTGCAAATTAGGTTTTGCTCATCTCATGGGGGTTGTGTTAGACACAACCACTTGGAAAAACCTTGGAAAGACAGCTGCTTTGACCCCAGTATCAAGGATACTTTGTGATAGCCAGAATGAGTGGAAAGGGTTGATAGCCGTGCTGCTGTGTGATATAGATGAATGCTGGATCTTCAATCTGTGACTTTATTCCACACGTTCCGGAATAACCTCCTTCATCAAGATCATCACATTTACGAATAAACGTGACGATCCTGATGAAGGAGGTAACTACGAAATGCGTATATAAAGTCACAGATTGAAGATCCAGTATTCATGTTAATTACACAGCAGTGCGGCTATCAACCCTTTCCAGTCCTACTGGCTATCACATATTTTCTTTAATTGCAGATGTCATGGGTAAAAATGTTTGGGTTATTGGATTTTAACATGCCTAATCCTTTTTTTTTCTCAATGGAGAGCAGCTGACACTTCCTCTACCCTTTTGAGAATGCTTGGCCAATTATGCATCTATTAGTAGCTATTTGTTGGACTAGAATTTGACCAGCAGATATCTACAGTTTATGGTCAGAATGAGAATTAAAGAGGTTGAAGGAAAGCGATCCAGCTGAGTGACCAGGTGATTTATTCAGTGCAGTACAGACATGGCATAGTCGTGGTTAACGCGTTTCTGGCTTACGCCCTTATCATAACATATCATAACCTTATGATTAAGGGCGTTAAGCCAGAAACGCGTTAACCACGACTATGCCATGTCTGTACTGCACTGAATAAATCACCTGGTCACTCAGCTGGATCGCTTTCCTTCATTTCTCATTGCTGCGGCCAGGGCAAGGCCGGATCCGTGTCTGAGGTGCGGTGAGGTCAGACGTGGGTGAGCTGGATTCCTTTACAAATTAAAGAGGTTGTCCAGGTTTGAGATGAAAGTCTGCAGTCACACTATATGACTGCAGACTTCTAAATCATCACAGCATACACACCACACACTTTGGATCTTCCGGGTCGGTAATGAGAACAGGTTAATCATCTGACCGCAAGTATGAGATTTGCATACGTTCACCACATTGTGACTACGTTTACATGGCCTCACTCATTACAATCATTACAAATGAATTTAGCATAGCCATGCACATGTCTAGTTGGCATGTGACTGCATGTATGCCAATGGCATACTTGCAATCACATGCCCGGCTGTTCTCACCACTGACTTTGTAGAATCCTGACAGTGTCCGGTGCACACACTGAGGATTCAAAGGTCTGCAGTCATACAGAGTGATTGTATACTTCCATCCGACAATCCCTATAGGATTATTTATTCACAAACTTGCTTAAGTCTGATTGTTTTAAATGGCTTGATCAAGAATAGAAATTAAGGCTTCTTTATTCCATAAGTAGCTTCGCATTTGTCCATGATTTGTACATGGTATTATAACTTTCCTATAAGTGTGGCAATGTTTTTTGGGGGAAAAAAGTCATGTTTTTCTAGTTCTGGACAACGTCTACAGTGTCCCTTGATATGATTTTACATAAATGAAGTGAATTTAACTGTTTGTATATTTTTTCTTTAAGGATTTGCTTGTGCTCAGGACTCACATGATTCTGTAAAACTGATAATTTTGAATTTCGGAAAATATATTTCTGAAGCCAAGATCACTGAACTCACATATCTGTATCCAAATCTTGAAATAGTAAGTGGGATAATACATATTTTTATCTGTTCTTAAAAAGTTTGTGTTCATTAAATGTTTTTGAACTGGAATATATTTTCATACGCAATGTAATTTACAGGCAGAAGCCATTTAAGTCAATCTTGAAGATGTGGAGTTATGTGAGCTCTAGCATGATTCCTCTCAGCCAATTAGTAATGCTGAAAAGGATCATGTAAAATACACTTCACGACCGCTCAGAAAGTGGGGTCACAGATGACAAACATGCACCTCCATATATATCTTGGGTATATATATTATGGATCTGTACTGTCATGCTAAGTACAGGGAAATACCAAGTGAACGACAAAAGGAAAGGGAAACCCTGTGTTTAGGGAAGGGTGAGATGGTGACAGCTGACCAAGCCTACCGCTGGGCCTTGGGTACCCTCACCACCCTATGCTGGATACCTGCCCTAGGCTGACCCTGATCTGGGCCCTAGATAGGGAGTGGATAGATGAGCTCTTCATCATCAACCCCACTAGGCACTAAAGGACATACAGGGATAACAAACAAGGGAAGATAACAAAAAAATGTATCTCCGGTTGACTCAGGGAGAGGAACTGCAACAACTATCAAGATTTTCCAGATGTATGCAAGCTGACTGCTTGCACTGAAGACTTGCTAAAGGTATATGAGCTATCACCAGCACCGAGTAATAGGAATTGAAGGTATATAAAGATTCCAAGGGAGTGCTGATGGAAAGCAGCTGAAAGGCTGAGGAACTCCACAGGGTCCTAAAGGGAAAAGGATGAAAACCAAACAGAGAGCAGTTTGTGCAGCCAAATACTGTGACCTTCTATTGCCGGACACCATCCGTGACACACTGGTGACAAGCACTTGACAAAGTAATAAAAATGAGTAAAGGTTATCAAATGCTGAATAAATGCTTTAATTAACAAATGATAAAAATAATGATTTGCTAAATTTTTTATTTTTATTTGGGACCCTGATACATGTGCATTTCTATTAGATATTACAAGTTTAAAAGCAAATCTCTTATTTCTGTATTGGAAAACACAATGTTGTCAATATCCCTTACTCTCTGCGTGTTTTTCAAATTTTTCACTTGCAAATATTTTAGCATTTAAGAAGTTTTTCTTATTTCTATTGGAGAGAAAGCTCTTTGATATCAATAAAACCATGTAATAATTGATTACTCCTGTGGTGTTATTACATGGAAATGATAAGGTGACCCCTGGATGGATCACAACTGTTGCCAGCGATGACCGAATGTGGAGGGGGTCCTGGTCACCCCCTCGGCTTCTCTGGACCTTAATGAGATACAGACGGACAATGGTATCTGCACATAAGGCAAAGAGTAAGCGGTCTGAACTGCAAGTTTATTTTCACATACAGGGTTTATCAAGCTAATTTGGATGTAGCTATGTCGTATGCATAATCATTAGTATCGATTCTCGTCATAAGCGTGGATTTTACTTCTCAGCAAAAAGCATAACTTTATTTCTCAGCAAAAAGCATAACTTTCATTGTCCTTGGCTAGGAACAAGTCTTATCTTTGTCCTTGGGAAGACAAAACTTTCTTAGCGTCTACAGTCTGTTTGTGCTCTTTTGCAAGCAGCGTGAATTTCTGTGAATTTCTATCCAATTAGAGTTAACTCTTTCCTCACAGAAATTAAACGCTTACTGAACAAAGGATAAGAATAGTTCTGATATGATATAATAACATTTTTGGGAACTAACACTCATTATATATTTGTCTCATTTTACAGGCCGATCTTTTTAAAATGTTGAACCCTAGTGAGTTGGCACAAATGCTTCTTAAGGAGGACATCCTGGCTAATTACACCCTGATGATTACAATCTTGAGATTAATTGATCTGAAAGATGTTATGGAATATGTTTTTGCTATTACAGAGAGCGCATATGAGGTAATACACTGTACACTCACAAATACAAAATATCCTAATGTTTTCAAAGTCTAATCTCTGAAAGATGATCTTGATTGATGGATGATTCCAGCAATGTGTCACTTACTAGACTGCGTGGGTTGTTTCAATTAAACCATCAATCAAATCAGTAGATTATCAGGTGTCTCGTGCCTCCTGGTTCAACCTCACCAAAATCACTGATTAGGACATTTCTGTTAATAAAGAATGTAAACAGAAACCTGTAGATCAGGGGTATGGAAAGGGATATGCACAGCTCGCCCTTCTGATCACAGCTAGAAAACTGGCTTTTATCGCAATTCTGCACCTAAGCTAACCGATACATTACTGTAATCAGGGTCTCACTTCTTATATTATTTTGCGCTCAGATATGATAGCAAAAACCTGCTTACAGATTCCCTTTAAATAAAAAAAACAAGTGTCACGAACTTTACTAGAGATGTTGTCAAGGTTGGGAATTTAGGGAAAACTGCAAATTGGGTTTTTCAGGGTCACAGAGACGGAGTTCAAATCGATCTGTGCAGATGTATGTATGACGAACAATAACCACACACAGACATATCTCTATTCGGGAGAAGCTCAATGATCTTCTAATCCGTATATTATAAAATACACACAGTTATTCAGTTCAACATTGTCCCTGATTGATCAGAGATAACCAGCAATGTTCATATAGTACGTCATTAGCCTGTTTGTGGCTTCCTAAAACCAGCTTAAACCATTTCTGAATACTTCTTTGTTAACACGTTTTTGAGCAAGAACGAGGAGTCAACCTCCCACATCTCACATCCCATATCTCACATGGTGAGAACTAACTGATTACAGATTCTCTTAGTATATTCTAAATACCTCTTTGTTCATTGTTCCTTTTGGCTTGATTATTTAGTTAACACATTCCTGACCACACATCTTAAAGTTATAATGGCGTCTATGCGATTGTTATACAGACATATAGATAATTATGCAACGACATCCATGCTTTGATTATTTACACACACACAGATAATCTTATTACATCTGGACAAACAGCCTATAGCCCAGCAGGCCTACCCTCACAATGTATATTGTAAATTGTATAATTATCTTTGACCTCTACAGATAAAAACTGCATTATGACTGTCGGGGACCCTGGAAGTTTACCTACTAATTTTCCCAACATTTATTGATTTCTACAGGCAAATATATCAGAGTCAGAAATAACATCAGTAAAGCAGTCCCTACTGGCTATTAAACTTCTAGAACAACAACAGAATTTCTTTTCTTTTGTCACTGAAGACTGGACCGTCTTGATTGATTATGACTTGTACTCCCTGCTCCCATATTTCAACCAAACTCTTCTTGATCTTATTCCAGCTGATATCACCTGTTCTTCCTACCAGGCAATGTGAGTGGTTTCTAAGCACTTTCAAATAATAACCAGATTTGCACCCGTGGTAAACTTTCAGAGCATAAATTATTATTGGTGAAATTTAACATCTTAGTGAGTTCTTGTAAAGATTTGAGAAAAAAGTATTTTTCTTAATTGCTCTGCAATGTCTCTTACACATCCTGAATATTTGCCAGAAACCGATAGTGACAAAAACAAATCACTGTGTCACGGAATGGCAGGGAATAACAGGGGACTGGCCCTTTCTGCCAGAGATACTGTATGTCTAATGGTGACTATATCTGGGCCGCCTTCCTTGTCCTGCTCCTGGCCAGCCCTGATCTAATACCCCACTCCATCAGAGGACCGGGACAGGATTGGTGAACCCACAGATATGGACACACGGGGAAACTAAAACTCAATCACACAGCTAGCATACATGGAAACAATATGTGATCCGTAAAATGCAGGGATGAAATAACTAGATGACGAGAGGATATCCACAAAATAATATAAAGACTATAGCACACTTGAAGAAAGAAAATGTAAAAAAAACTCTGTGGGTTTTCAATGCTTTTTAATGGTGTAATACAGAAAAATTCCAAAGAGTATCAGTCCTAACGTTTCGACCTTTAATAGGTCTTCCTCAATGGATTTTTATCTGTGTGTATATCGAAAAAAAGGATCAGTGTCAAAACAATAATACATCAATACAGAAAGCATACAAATTATGCATATACAGAAATAACTCAGTACATCACCCAGTACATTAACAAAAGCATCTCAAATATTTCCACCATATGTACATAGAACAATAAACATACATTGAGGAATCATCAATGTATAGAACAAATATAGTTATAAAAATATATAAAAATAAAAATATATAAAAGGAAATCAAAAAGGGAGAAAAGCAACCAGCACATACCTAATAGAGAAACCAAAGGTTTTAAATGTGCACAGACAATTGTGTCAGGTTGTGAATCGAACGCCTATAATTATGAGACATAATGAAAATTAGTATTAACGTTATCACGGGTGCGGGTACATAATGCATATGTGAAAAATGCATTCATACCTTAAGTGTTCATGTAAAGATTTTTTGATCAAGCTGACAAGTCAGTAAATTAATCTATAATTGTTTCTGATAGGTAGATTCCTACAGGGAGTATATGTATACCTTTATTGAAAAGATACAAAAATAGTTAAATAATGAAAGGGAAGACAGATTTCTCCATCTTAAAAAGGTAGGAGTATCTATGATAGGTGTCCTACAACATGTGATCCAAAGGTAACAAGCAGGCTAGCAGAAATTAATTCCTAAAGGTCCAGTCACACTAAACAACTTACCAGCGATCCCAACAACGATAGGGATCGCTGGTAAGTTGCTAGGAGGTTGCTGGTGAGATGTCACACTGCGACGCTCCAGCGATCCCACCAGCAACCTGACCTGGCAGGGATCGCTGGAGCGTCGCTACACAAGTTGCTGGTGAGCTCACCAGCAACCAGTGACCAGCCCCCAGCGCCGCGTGGAAGATGCTGCGCTTGGTAACTAAGGTAAATATCGGGTAACCAACCCGATATTTACCTTGGTTACAAGCGCACGCAGCTACACGTGCAGAGAGCAGGGAGCAGCGCACACAGAGAAAGCTAGTGAAAGTAGAGTAGAAATAACTCAATCCAGGAAGTGATAGTACAGAAATAGGAAAGTGAGAATACCTGACTAGCAGCCAAGCAAGGAAAAAAACAAAGATAAAAGAACCATCAGCAGAGACTGACCATGCTGTTGCTCAGTAGGGAATGAACCGATCAAGGAGCAAGAGGCCACCGGATTGAGTCCCGAGACCAATGGGGTGGAGGGTTTTATGTTATTCTTAACTTGACCTGTGATATTTGTATCCCCGCTAGACTAAATTACCTGTTTTTAATTCATTAAAACAGACTGCAAGCATTCTCGTCACCATCCATTTACTCATCATTGACGTCTCTGATAAAGAATACCATCTACACAAGTCTTATTAAGAGATACATGACTCAACAATTATCTACTGCAGGTGAGTCCGACAGTTTGATAATAATATCTGTGATCCATGTTGACCATCCCAGAAGGAATCCTAGATTGATGTCTAAAGCTTTATGGCAAAAAAGGTGTAAATATTGAAAGCTTCTTTACTCTTCACCACACTTGCTACCAGCGATGGTACGACCTTTCATAATAAATGAAGTTGCATGTATACTGAAAAAAAATTGTTTGTCATTTTGTCGTCAACAGACGTTGTGTGTGATTCGGAAGATCTCCGAAGTTGGGTGAAACTCAACTTTTATAAATTTATACGGGAATCAACATTCGAAGATCTTGTATTGTTCAATAAGAACCTCACTAAGGTATAAAAACAGTGTTCTGTGTAACATCCATATCACTGTAGTCCTACTGAAGTTCTTCAACTAAGAAGTTATACGATGATGTATCGGTTCAGTAGAACCAATAGAAGTCAAAGATCTACTTCTTTAACATAAATATTGATCCAAATCACTGTGGTTCTACTGAAGTTCTTACCGACGCAGTTCCATCATGATGTAGCGATTCTGTAGAACCAATAGGATTTGAGGATTTATTTTTATAACACAAATACTGATCAAGATCTCTGGTTCTGCTGAAGTTTTTCAACAAAGTAGTTCTACGATGATGTATCGATTCAGTAGAACCAATAGGTGTTGAAAATGTTCTTCTATAAAAAAAACACTGAAGTCCAGATCACTGTGGTAGTACTGAACTGAACTTAGTTTAGTTCTTGGACGAAGCAATTCTACGATGAAGTATCAGATCAGTATAACCAATTGGTGTCAAGGATTTACTTCTTTAACACAAATATTGATCCAGATCAATGTGGTTCTACTAAGGTTTTTCAACGAAGCAGTTCTACGATGAAGTATCAGTTCAGTAGAACCAATATGAGTTAAAGATGTACTTCTGTAACACAAATACTGATCCAGATCTCTGTGATTCTTTTGAACTGAACTTATTTTTGTTCTTCAAAGAAGCAGTTCCACAATGAAGTATCGATTCAGTAGAACCAATAGGTGTCGAAGATTTACTTGTATAACACAAATACTACGAAAGCAACCACACTGAAGCTTGCAGAAATCAGCCTTATGGCAACTTTTTAACCTACCCGTCATATTTAAACTATAAATGATGCAACAAAAAAACCCAAAAAGCTGTAACATCTAATTGAAGTGTTTTGTCTCACAGGTGGAACATCCTGCCGACCTTTCTGCAAGAGAACTCGCTGACTTAACATTTTTAGCTGAGGATCTACAAAACGCAACATTGTCCATGATTATCCTAAACGAAGTTCAAGCATTTGCCAGTTATAATATGGTGTTTGAATATCTTACAAGTATCAAAAGTCATTTATGCTCGGTAAAGTTTCTACTAACTTTCTATTTAATCAATATTATACTTGACCTGTGTCGTTAATTAATTATAATCTCTTGTCAATTAAAAGTTGTTTTTTGAGACTATAAACATCACTCGACTGTCCATAGGTTGAGTCTGGTATTCCAGCTTACCACTATTGAAATACAATACTAAACACAGGTTATGGGTAAAGATGGCACTTATAAAAGCAGGCCTTTTTTAGGTTGAAACCTAGCGCATTTTCCTTACATAAAGGTCCGTGTTGTAACTTTCACCTTATATTAATTAATTCTGCCTTTTTCCGCTTTAGATCACAGACACATTATTTAATAACACTTCCTGTGATTTGTATGAGCCGCTGACACAGTTAAGTATCCGAACCCAACAAGACATTGTAACCGATGTGTTCACACTACTGCAAAAAGACTGGACCTTCCTTTCAATGCCTGATTGGCTTCACATTTTTAACATCATCTTCACTGACTTCTTTGATGCTTTGAGTGAAACCGACTTAACATATTTGCCTTTCAACATTTCTTGCGAAGACTACCAAACGATGTGAGTTCTCTTAAACTCTTACATTATGACATATAGTTTTCATATGGATACAGAAATTACATTTGTGACAATTAATAATATAAGTTCAAGTGCCCATTATATTCATGAATAGAGATGAGTGAACCTGAAGTTCGGTGTTCGGTTCAAACTCAGACTTTTCCAAGAAAACAAAGTTCGGAGTTTGGGTGCTTTACGAATGCAAAACACTCACACGAGCATCGCTGTGCTCGGGCATGCACGGTGCTCAAACCAGTATTTCAACGGCTCGCACTGGGGGTAACAACAGAGTGATCAGATGTAATGTTCACCAGAAAAAATGGAAAAAACCTGCCTACCACCGGAAGTGTTTTGTTTATGGCTGGCTACATGTAGGCTGAGACCCGAACTGCCCAATTAGTAACTTCAAATGAAGTTCAGGTCAAGTCCAAGTCCAAAACTGAACTTTAAAAAAGTTGCTAGACCAGAAGAACCCGAACTTCCAAGAATCCGCTCATCTCTACTCATGAAGGATCATGTGATATGCCATAGGATAATAATGAGATCTTGGACAATTCAGATTCCCAGAATAAAAGGAGTCTATAAAAAAAAAATAAAAACCATCTTTAGCATTGCTCAGAGATTTCTCATGCTGATAATCCAAAACAACATGAATTAACAGAAATCTCATATTTTTTACAAAGATGTTTTGTGTCTCCAATTTAACATAATTTTTTTTATTCTTTTTTTGCAAAAAGTATAAAAACAATGAGTGATGTGTACCTGAAGCTGAACAGGATTGAAATTGGAATTATTTACAACTACAGCAAGTCTTACTTGACTCAACAGCAACAGATCACAGGTAAAACTTTTACATTTAGTGTTTTGGACTAAAGAGAAAAAAAAATGTCTGCCCCATTTTGGAAAGGCACTTGTATAATCATGAAGAATCCATTTCTTTCATTCTTCAGTCACAATAACGTTTGTGGCTGTCAAGGCACCAGAAAACTACAACTCCCAGTACCTTAGAGAAGGAGAGACCTGTGCAACCGAGGGCAATATTTCCTATAATTACTGTAGACTTGTTTTACAAGAAGTATACTAGGACATTGAAAGGAACTTTGTATTCCACAAGAGATGAACAGCTATATGAGTATTGGATGTTAACCTTCTCAACGCTCTCATCTCTTATCTAGATTTCGCTTGTGCCAATGCAAACACTGACACAGAGGAGTGGGTCACCAAAAATCTTGGAGCTTTTGTATCAAGTGCCACCATCTTGGAGCTTTTGGAACTTTACCCAAGACTTGATTTAGTATGTATGCCTCATCAGTGATATCGTCTTGATTTTATCGTTGATGCAGTTTACTGTAATCATATTAACCATTTCTCTCAACAGCAAGCATTTATACATATCATAAAGCCAAGTGATGCTGCCATCCTCATTACCAAACCAGATGTGCTAAGCAATGATACTTTACTGAGACAAATCTTGAACATTATAAGTCCAGAGGAAATCCCACAGTATGTGCCGGTGATCATAACAGCAGCCATACAGGTAATACATTTCAAGTTGAGATATTTTGGCATTTGTCACTTCCATAATAGAAAAAAAGTCAATCTCAATGATCCAATTCTTGGTTGTCCTCATTGCATGGTACATAGTAATGTACATGCTCCACTTCACTGACCAAACTCAAAGCGGGCTTTACACGCTATGATATCGTTAATGAATTATCGTCGGGGTCACGTTGTTTGTGACGCACATCCGGCGTCATTAACGATCTCGCAGTGTGTAAAACTTAAGAGCGATCTGATACGATCGCAAAAGAGGGCAAAATCGTTTACCGCGGAGAGGTTGTCCTGAAATAAAAAATCGTTTTCTGCTTTTTAGCGATGTTGTTTGTCGTTCCTGTGGCAGCACACATCACTATGTGTGACACCACAGGAGGGACAAAAATCTCCTTACCTGCCTCCATCGGCAATGCGGATGGAAGAAGGTGGGCGGGATGTTTACGTCCCGCTCATGTCCGCCCCTCCGCTTCTATTGGACGGCTGCCGTGTGACGTCGCTGTGACGCCACACGACCCGCTCCCTTAGAAAGGAGGCGGTTTGCCAGCCAGAGCGACGTCGCTGACCAGGTATGTGCATGTAACGCTGCCATAGCAATAATGTTCACTACAGCAGCGATCACCACATATCGGCCGTACGACGGGGGCGGGTGTTATCGCGCTCGACATCGCTAGCAATTGCTAGCGAAGTCACAGCATGTAAAGCCCGCTTTAGAGTTTCTCTACGGATCAATTTTCTTGGTAACACTGTCAAAGCCACAGCAAAAAAAAAGGAGTGAAGGAAATAGTTTCTGAAAGTTTCGCAGCTTGACCAAAATAAATCAGCCAAGTATAATGTCACTAGAAACAGCCTAAACACAAAAAATTAATCTAGGCCCAAACGGAAAAGTGATGTGGCTAAATGCCGAAATGGGCGGCACAAATTAATAAGCAAAGTAAAAATACCCACAATGAGATCAGCTATCCAGACAAAGTAATGGCTCAGCCAAACAATCAGGGGGTCAAAATCGAACTAAGTGATGACCAATGATGTAGATGCTGCTGCCACTTTATATAATACCACAATCTCTGTAGCACTCGAATCAAACACCCCCATCACACATACCAAAGCCCACACGATCAACAGGCAAACCTGGCACACCAGCCTGATTAAAGAACTGAGGCAAGCTTGCAGGGTTGCTGAGCAAAGATGGAAGAGGTATCATTCCACTGAGGGCTTAATTATTATTAAATATCGTATTTTTAGTTTTATAAGATGCACCGGATAATATGATGCACCCCAAATTTAAAGAAAGAAAAATGGTAAAAAAAAGTTTTGGCGAAAATGTGGTCCATCTGTATTTTACCGCGTGGGGGTGGCGGCAGTGGTGGTGGAGTGGGGTCACAGGGAGGCAGGGGTGGTGGAGGAGTAGGCCTGGAAGATCAATAGGCCCGAGGCAGCGCTTGTGCATATGAGCTCTCGGCTCATCATTGAGCCAAGAGTTCCATCTGCGCACGTGCCGACTTTTTGCTCCATTTCTTCTTCACCGCTGACATATTCCTTAATCACTGGGGATGGCTCTTGCATCACCGGGACACCCGCAGCATCGGTCTATTCCTGTCACGACCATCTGACTCTGCTCCAACATACTCCCCCACCGCCTGGCAAGCTACAACCAGATTATAATATGCAACCCCCCATTTTCCTCCCAACGTTTTGGGAGGAAAAGTGCGTCTTATAATCTGAAAAACATAGTAGTAATAATAATAACAGCACATTACAAGACATAACCTACTTTAGGAGAAGTCTTTGTTTCATTCCCTCTAAAATGTCATTTTATGGATCTTTTAGGCCAATTTGTCACAATCCCAGATCATCATCCTGAAGGAAACCTTTTTGGAGATCGTTCTTACGAAACTGAGTTCCAACTTCTCTACCTATAACGAAATTACATGGAGGAACTTGTTTCAGTTTGAGCTTCTTCTTCTTCTACCATCTTTCACTCCAGCTCTCCTCCAGCTCCTACCAACAAATATCAGTTGTTCTTCCTACCACGAAATGTAAGTTTCACTTTCACGTATTTTATTTTTTTGTACATACTGGGAATTAAAGTCCACATTATAGCTTGTTCTTTACTTCTTTATCGATTTCACATATGTTGTTTACAGACTGAAGGGATTCACATTGTCATACGCGGCTACCTCAACTCAGACTCGAGGCTTCATCTATGACGGATTCATCAAGACTTATCTACAAATACAGTCTCAATCTACAGGTATACAATCCAAATCCAACAAGGTGGTACTTGATGTTTGTCCATAAAAATTAATGGTATGTAATGAAATACTGTATTTATTTCCATAGGAGTTCCATGTAACACAAGTGACATTAAAATCTGGATTGAAGAAAACTTGGGAGCATATCTCAACACAGCCTCCTTTGCAGATCTCTTGAATATGAATATAAATTTTCAAAAGGTAAAATAACTGGAGAAAAATATATCAAGGGCTTTTTGTAAAGACTCTCCTTTACAGAAATCGCCCCTAAAATTAAAATCATGCAAAGTAATCCTACTAATATATTGCCTGAAAGAGAAGACAATACTGTTTAGTGACCAGTGATCTTGAATCAAACTGAAAATTATTTTGGTTCCAATAAGATTTATCGCTAGAGATGAGCGGACCCCTGGAAGTTCTGCTGGTATAGTTGAACTTTTTTAAAGTTTGCTTTTGGACCTGGACTTGACCTGAACTTCATTTGAAGTCACTGATTGGCAGTTTAGGTCTTCACCCTACATGCATCTAGCCATATAATGATCACTTCTGGGGGGGTGGGCAGGGTTTTTTCCATTTTTTTGGGGGGGGTGCACACTAGATTTGATCACACTGTTGTTACCCCCAGTGCGAGCCATTCCAACACTGCAACCGACTTGAACCAAGCCGAGCACCATGTATACCATAGCACAGTGATACTTGCATGAGTGATTTGCATTCGTAAACCACCCAAACTTTGTTTTTTGGAAAAGTCTGAGTTCGTATCGGAAACCGAATCCAAACTTCAGGTTCACTCATCTTTATTTATAACTTATTCCCTCTTTCTTCCATCTTCTTGTTGTCTCTAGATACAAACACCAGAAATTCTCAGCGGAAAAGAACTAGCAGATTTTACATTCTTGGTGGATTATTTCCAAGAGACCAATCTTACAGAGTTGCTTCTTAATCAAATCAGCAGTATCAGCAATTGCGGATCGCTTCTGGAATATCTCAATGAACTAAATGCCTCAATGTGTCCGGTAAGAGTATGATCTTTCTTCTTGATTGCTGCTTTATATCCAAATTTACCATTCTAAAGACTCCACAGTGGTCACGTCGGATAGATTGAGTGGTCATGCTTGTAATCTTAACTTCAGGATAGGGTATGTCCCCAATTTAAATGAAACAATAGGATAAAGAGTTGCACACCAGTCACAATGTATAGGGGAACAATGAAAAGCAGAACTGCTATGGGAATACTATAGCAGTTCTGCTTTTCATTTTTCCCCTATACATTGTGACTGGTGTACAACTCTTTATCCTATTGTTTAATTGTATATTTTTGAGTCTTGCACCTTGTTCACACCATTGGTGTTCCAGACGTACAATCTTTAATTAGTATGCATTTTCTGTCTGAGAACCCTGCCCCACCCATACGTATGTGTCTTATTTCACATATATAGCTTGGTCCTTTGCTTCCCATACAGAGCAAGTTTTTTTAACTGCAGGTGAGGTTACACATAGGTTAGAGACCCCAAAAATAGAGATTACCTTGGCGTTTGGTTTTGGGGCTCCTTTGCATTGATCAATACAATGGCTAAACATCTCTCATTCCTATTATTCATAGCAGTTATGCAGATACCATTTTCATGTTTTTCACTTTTTTCAGATAGTCCATTGTATTTTTCAGTCTAGTATTCCCATAGCAGTTCTGCTTTTCATTTTTCCCCTATACATTGCGACTGGTGTGCAACTCTTTATCCTATTGTTTAGTTGTATATTTTTGAGTCTTGCACCTTGTTCACACCATGGTGCTCCAGACGTACATTCTTTAATTAATAAATACCCAATTTAAAAGAGTCATTGACTAATGGATGAATGTGGTGTGATATCAATAGCTTCTTCATATTTTCCTATCAGTACTATTACACAGAATGTTATTTTTCTTATTTGTGTTGATATCCAGGTATCGGTGGCTGGAGGTGAAGATGCTCCAATTATTTTGAGATCAACATTGTACGGGTTTAGATATGGAAGTCTATGTTACCCCGATGAAAAACAAACTCAAATAATTGAGTCAGTTCTAAATACTTTCTTTAAGAATGATGGCATAAAGTTCTTGGTGGCATTGCAGAGGTAAGGGACTCCTCCTTATATCATCGAACCATATTTTAAATCTTTACAACCACAAACTATGTTTCTCCATCCCATTTTATTTTTCAGTTTTATTGACAACAATATGCTTTACTACAACGACACCAATGGGATGCCTGTTATGATCCCTCAACTTCAGGATTTGATGACTCAGATATTAAATGTACTTTTCCAAGAATTTAATTCTTCAGGTAAGTCCTGTTTATAATCAAATCCAGAATGCAAAACAGTTCTAGAATTATCAATGAATCTTCAAATTCATAAACCTTCATATAAAGTGTTCCTCAGATTGTGCAATAAAACGTTATATTTTACGTGAGTCTTCTTGGTTTTCATTGTCATAGCTTCCAAAGGTCAGAAAGTGCACTGAATTTAGGATCAATGGATAGAGAGGGCAGTGGAGTAAGCTGGCATTTGTTTTAAAGGGAACCTGTCAGGTGCAATATGCACCCAGAGCCACGAGCAGTTCTGGGTGCATATTCCTAATCCCTGCCTAACTGTCCCAGCATCTAGTAGTACAGATAAAGAGATTTTTACAAAAAATATTTCTAAAGATTCTTCATTATATGCTAATGAAGCCAGCGACTAGTCACCAGGGCGTTACTTCCCCTGACTAGTCGGCTCCCTTAGCACGTAAACACGCCCTATGGGAGTGCAAACATGCTAATGAATGCGCAGAGTGTCGCTCACGACACTGGATTTCGGCTCAGTGCGCGTGATCCCCACACTTCCGATCATGCGCACTACGAAGCTGGGTGTACGCATCCCAGCTACAAACTGGTGTAGTGCGCATGACTGGAAGTGCCGGGGACTTCTGATCATGTGCACTGATCCTATGCCCAGCATTCTGAGGTGGTGTAACAGACACAGTTACTCGCATCGCTACCGATGATGACACTGGGCAGTGGACATTGAATAGCATGGTAGCACGCCCCTGTGGGCGTGCTAACATGCTAAGAGGGCGGAATGAGCGGAGGAACTAACACCCTTATGACTAGTCCCTGCGCTCATTAGCATATCATAAAAGATATTTAGAAATACTTTTTCTAAAGATCTCTTTATCTATGCTACTAGATACAGGGATGGTTGGGCAGGGATTAGCAATATGCACCCATAACTGCTTGTGGTTCTGGGTGCTTATTGCACCTGACAGGTTCTCTTTAAGTTTGGGTGACTCTGTGACTTAGCTGTATGGCTGCCATGATTTAGCCACTTCCAGGACCTAGGTTTTACCAGGATGGGAGTATAACTGTCTAAGTTAGTAATTAAATACACTACATCTTGATAGAACAGCTACTTTTTGAGCAAACACATTTGTGATTTTGTATTTTACAGGAATGGTTTCTCTCTTGGAGTTGCAGAAGTCTCTAATGCTATACATGAATGAGGCCATCAGCACATGCTTTTCTCAGCAGGTGCCTGTTTATGGTGGGGAGGTGAGTGCCCTTGTATTTGTAGGCTGTATGATCATGTGCTTTTATCAGCTTAATTACCTTGGTGTATTTTTATTCTAATATCCAGGCCATGCTCTCGGGAGCTTTGACATATCCAATAATGATAAAAACAGCAATGGATGGCTTGAACTACAGTTACCTCTGTTTCCTTAATGACAGCCAAACCCAATCCTTCCAATCGATTCTAAACAGCTTGTACGGGTATGAAGGAATAAACATCTGGCCAGCCTTAGAAAGGTATACATGTCCTAAGTCATTCCAAAAGAGACCCTTTGGTCTACATTAGAAATCTGAATACATTTGCCTTTTTATGGAACTGCAATTAACCCTCATTTCCGGAATATGGAGGCTGATTCATCAAAGGTTTTACGACAGAAAACTGGCATTATAGCTATGAAAAATCACATTTTTTTTGAGAAATGGAGTTGTGTGCCAAAACTTTGCTGCTTTTGCCATTTTTAAGCCAGCTTGAATCAGGTCTAGAAATAAGGGGGCGGAATGAGGGGAAGCAGGTTAGAGTTTGTGGCCACATCTGCCAACAATTTCATCAAAAGTAACAGCGTTTTGTACACCACAAATGTAAGTCCACTACCTGACAATGTCCAGAGGTGTATGGCATTGAGAAGAAAGACTAAGTTCATTAATTGGCATGCGCCTCTTAAAGGGAACCTGTCACCAGATTTGGGGCCTATAAGCTGCGGCAACCACCAGTGAGCTCTTATATACAGCATTCTAACATGCTGTATATAAGACCTCAGGCCACTGTTTATAATGTAAAAATCAGTTTATAATACTCAACTAAATGGTCAGTGCAGAACACATAGGTCGGATGGGCGTCTCTGTTCTCCAGTACTGGTGCCTCCTCTTTCGCCCATCTATGTCCTCCTTCTGAAGCCTGGGTGCATGATGCGTTCTATGTCATCCACAGTAGTCGGCATTGAGGTTTTGCGCAGGCGCACTTTTATCTGCCCTGAGTAGGGCAGATCGAAGCATTGTACTGCGCGTGTGTGGGACCTCAAAGCCGGCTATTGTGGATGACGTAGGACGTGTCACCCACACTAGCTTCAGAAGAAGAAGAACAAATATGGCTGAAAGTCGGGGCGCCGGTACCGGAGAATGGAGATGCCCATCTGACCAGTCTGCACCGCACCAACAATTTAGTTGAGTATTATAAACTAATTTTTATGTTCTACACAGCGGCCTGGGTTCTTATGTACAGCATGTTAGAATTCTATATATAAGAGCCTGGTGGTGGCTGCAACTTATAGTCGCCAAATCTGGTGACAGGTTCCATTTAATGAATTTGGCGCCTCTTCTCCTCCATGCTTGTGTCTTGATAAATTGGGTTTCGGAGGATGAAGGGCATTATTTTCTCTAGATTTAATAAAGTCCAATGGGTATAAAGTCTGAGAATGAACTCTATTTATAACAACAGCTCTTGTATGGTATTTTGTAACATACAGTATCTCTTCTCACTTTAGTTTTCTATATAACATTACCCAAAATATTAATGGAAGTGATGGGACAGTTGGTACAGATCCCAATCTTCAGTCCCTGGTTACACAAATCATGGACTATTATTCCTCAGGTATGAATTTTCTCAAAACATTGACTTTAAATTTGGCTGAAGTGGTCGTAATTAGAGATGAGCGAACCCGAGGTTCGGTGTTCGTACCAAGCACAAACTTTAAAAAAAAATACAGAGTTTGGGTTAGGAGTTTGGGTGCATTACTGTGCTCGGGTACGCTCGGTGCTCAGCCCAATTCGAGCCGCTTGCAGTGTTTGAACGGCTCGCATGGGAGGTAACAACAGCGTGATCAGATGTAGTGTGCAGCCTCCCAAAAAATGGCAAAACCCAGTCCATCCGGCCCCGAAAGTGCTCTGTTTATGGCTGGCTGCATGAGGATGGAGACTCGAACAGCCCAATTAGTGACTTCCATTGGGGTTCAGGTCAAGTCCGGGTCCCAAACTGAACTTTATCTAAAGTCCGGCTGAACTTGCCAAACCAAACTTTCACGGGTTTGCTCATCTCTAGTCGTAAATATTTGGATCATACTGATGAATATTTTGGTATTTAGTATAGTCAGTATATACTAAATAAGAATTTTATTCAATATATCCTGTGTTATATAACAGGAAATGCATACTTTTGGGACATTCAAGCATCTCTGTTAAACTACCTTAACTTGGTGGCCTACTCCTGCACTCCGATGCAAATGATGGAAAACTTTGGCTCGGTGAGTAACATATACCACCTTTAACAGATTTTGATCACTAAACAGGGCACTATGCTAATTATTTAAAAGAGTATTTTCGTTTTTGCAGCCAATTAATTGCTCCAATGTATCTAAATGAAAGTGCAACCTGCATTAATGCACCTAGCAAAAAGCATACAGTATGTCTGAAGCTTTTCTTAGCATAAATTTTAATGTTATCATGGGCTCTCATTAACCAGATATAGGCAAATGAAGTTTTATTGCTTTTAGCTGGTAGGTTTACATCTACATACTGTTTAACCTGTGCACAGTACAATTTGCTTTCGCTGCAGAAACACATATACTGTGGTATACAATGGAGTGGATCCCTATGTTGAACAGATGTTAAGTCACAACCAGAGGGTCAAAGTTGCAATGTTTTTGGAGAAAAGCAATCATGTTTATCAAATCCTTCTCAACCCTTCTTGGGATAACTCGTACCTAAGTTGACTATAAAAACTTTTACATCTTCAGGTCTCAAATTCCAATCAGAACGGTTTCTTCTGCACTGGAAATCAAGAACTGTCCCTTGTTCACGTTGAAACTCAGCAAGAAATTCTTAACAATGTCTTTGAGATATTTCTCGAAAGGAAATTGTGCCTTGACTGGATGACCCAACAGCAAATTTTCACCATCCTTCTTGATGACTTTGCAGTTACTCTCAATGAACTTCAGCTTTCACAGTTACCATTAAATGTTTCCTGTGAAGAATATCAAACCATGTAAGTAAGACAAGGGAAAAGGGGGGCAATTAAAGAGGTTTTACAGGATTAAAAAAAAAATATGGATATTTTATTTGACCTTTTCTGAGGTTTTGTTTGGTATTCCAGCTCAGCTAAGTTAATGTGCATTTCCATGCAGCGTGTGAATAGGTGGGATGCTGTTTTTGAAGAAAATAAATACTTTTTTTGGAACCTAGGACAACTTCCCGAGAATACAATGGCAAAAATATTATTGAAATACATGAGGCAAACAGGCAATTATGCTGCTCCAAGAGCAGTCAATGAAACTGGAGATTCCCAGCCAGTCTGCCACGATGGTACTTGCGAGTCCTCAAACTAAGTATCGTCTGCAATCCGACAAGGGAAGGCACAATGAGTTCAGCATGGCCTTTGACAGCCATGCTGAATCCAAGAACAGTCAGACAGTCATAGCCCAATGGGTTCAGAGGGAATAAACATTGTAAAACATACTAGATAAATGATGGAAAGCCTAAATCTGACATCCAAGGGTCTACATGGACCCAGACCTGACCCTGAAGTAATGTCATCCCAATCAGATATATTTACATGATAAAGTCAGCAACTTCCATTATTCCCTAAAAAAAAATAAGCCTTAGGGCTCATGCAGATGTAGTTTTGGTCCGAGTGTGATCCGTCAAAACACTGGATCACACTCGGACCGATTTATTCAGTGAGGCAGTGCACATGTCTGATTTTTTTCTCGGACCAAAAATTTGCAGCATGAACGATTTGCCTTTAATATTCAGATGGCACTCACCGATTCATGGAAAACATCAGACCAGACCGCAGTCATATGACATCCGAGTGCAGTCCAATCTTCATGGACAGACTAAATGGATAAGATGGAGAAAACATTTTATAATTCTCCACATCTGAGAAAAATAGATCCCACTCTGATAAAACTCTGACCAGAATCTGATCAGAGGCTGGTTGACAAAATCGGATTATTTTTCTCATCTGGAGAACATATGTCATCTGCACCGGCCTTTACAGTTAGGCGGGCTTTGCACACTACGACATCTCAGGTGCGATGTCGGTGGGGTCAAATTGAAAGTGACGCACATCCGGCATCGCATGCGACATCGTAGTGTGTGAAGCCTAGATGATACGATTAACGAGCGCAAAATCGTCGTAATCGTATCGGTGCAGCGTCGGCGTAATCCATAATTACGCTGACACGACGGTCCGATGTTGTTCCTCGCTCCTGCGGCAGCACACATCGCTGTGTGTGAAGCCGCAGGAGCGAGGAACATCTCCTACCGGTGTCACCACGGCTTCCATAGGATATGCGGAAGGAAGGAGGTGGGCGGAATGTTTACATCCTGCTCATCTCCGCCCCTCCGCCGCTATTGGCCGCCTGCCGTGTGACGTCACTATGACGCCGCATGACCCGCCCCCTTAGGAAGGAGGCGGGTCGCCGGCCAGAGCGACGGTCGCAGGGCAGGTGAGTGCATGTGAAGCTGGCGTAGCGATAATTATCGCTACGCCAGCTATCACACGATATCGTACCTGCGACGGGGGCGGGGACTATCGCGTGCGACATCGCAGCATCGGCTTGCGATGTCGCAACGTGCAAAGCCGCCCTTAGTGTTCCCAATTTAATAGCAGGCGTGGTAAGTTCATCAACAGTATAAGTCAGTTTAATTTTTTTCAATGCAAATATGATAAAAATATTTTACTGATAATGTTTTCTACTATTCTACTATTGTATTCCATAGAATCAAAGAGCTGAATTCAGTTTACTACAAGTTTAATAATTCTTTGGTAAAAGAAGCTGTTTATACATACGGAAAAAACTATTTGACACAGCAAAAACAAATCACAGGTAAAAATCTGAGAACATAACTTTTATAATACTACTATAATTGTAATTTTAATTATTTTATTCATTATGACAATTAAACTAAGTTTGCTGTAAACGGTTGGTATTAGCGTTAACTGCACTACCATGCCTGACCACACGGTGTGCTGTTTTATACGACAGTTACAGAACACAAAAAGATATCTGCAAACCATACATCCTATATTCCCCAAAAATTGTTTTATTTCCCAGTTTTATATAACAATCACATGGCATATTTCTACACGAGTGTCTTTCTGTTTAATCTATTTTTGCAATTGCCTTTTTTAGGGTCGGCATGTTATGTTAATGTCATAAACAGTGAAGACTGGCTTAATAAAAGTTTTGGATTATTCTATACATATGGCAGAATTTCTGAGTTTGTTCAGCTCCTTCCGAGCTTGAATATAGTAAGTTTGAGAATACTTTATTAACTTACTCAAATATCTTACACTATTATATACTGTCTATTGAGGTCTATTGATCATCTTTCTACAGGTTGTGATTCCAACTATTTGGGTCCTACACTAGGCATAGGACATTTTATTACCGTATTTTTTGTTTTATAAGATGCCCCCCAAATTTAGAAAAAGAAAAGAGGTAAAAAAAAAATTAGGGGTGAAAATGGGGTCTGTCTTATAATCTGGTTGCATACACCATACTGGTGGGGGGCCACAGCAGTGGTGGAGCGGGGTCAGAGGAGGCAGGGGTGATGGTGGAGTAGGGCAATACTGTGGGTGGTTCGGCGGGTATCCTGGCTATGTTTGCTGTGGACGATGTGAGGCAAGAGCACTCCCGGAAATGTTGGCATTTCAAACAAATGGAGCCCAGAGTCGGCGTGTGCACAGATTGAGTTCTTGGTTCAAGGACAAGCCAAGATTTTATCTGCGTACGCGCTATTTCCAAGTGTCATTTTCCTTACGTCCACTGCTGGGAGATCAGCAGCAGTGTGTGTGCAGATGAGCTCTCAGCTCGTCATTGAGTCAAGAGCTCAATCTGCACACGCACCAACTCCGAGCACCATTTTTTTTAAGCCCACACTGCCAAAATTTTTTATATGGCTCCTGCCTCACAGCGCCTGCAGCGAGCATAGTCGGGACACCCACCAAACCGACCTCAGCATTGCACTACTCCACCACTGCCTCTACCTCTTGTGACCCCACTCCACCAACCGCCGGTAAGCAACAACCAGATTATAGCTAGACGCACCCCCCATTTTCTTGCCATTTTTTTTTTGGCAAAAACTGCATCTTATAATCCAAAAATGCAGTACTTATTTTGAATTTCCCATTTTTGTGGTACACCTCTAAAACCTTATCCTTTAATGCTTTATTTTAGTGGAATGTCCTTGACATCTTACAAGAAGACGACCTCAATCTTCTCCTTACAAACCCCACCATTCTTCTAGACATCGCCTTACTGGAAAGAGTTGCAAGTCTGATGAGCCCCCAAAATATTCCTCAATATTTAAACATAATCAACGACACTGCAGTAAAGGTATGGCGCTAAAGTGAGATACTTTTTTTTAGCCTTCATTGTTACTCAAGTATTAAACCATTTCTTATTTCTATAGCAAAATATATCAGGCACCCAATTATCAATCATTAAGGAGACCATACTGTACTCTGTGCTACTGCATATTCAATCAAGCTTCTCTACTTACGATGTAGAAGAGTGGACAGTACTCTTCCAGACAGACCTAATTGACTTGATTCAATATTTCAACCCTGGACTTCTCCAGTTTCTACCAATCAACATCACATGTTCGTCTTATCAAGCGATGTAAGTATAGAATGGCTTGTCGATATATAGGGTGGATAAGAAATTCTACACTTTCTGTTCTTTTCAAAATAAATGTACAAAAACTAAGAATGGCAGAGACAACGCCCCAAACTCACCAAGCTTCAAAGGATGAATTAAACAGTATGAGAAGTTGCGATGAATTCCCATAAATAAAGCATAGAGGTGCAACAATATAAAATAAATTATTTTATTAAACACAGTATATTTTAAAAAATATTAAAAATACTACAAAAACAAGAAAAAGGGAACCAAAATCTCAACCGAGGTATCAAGACGGTGAATAAATACACAGATACATCTCTATAAAGTGCTGCCCATGCCAAATAGTAACACTATACACTATAAATATAATAACAAATAGATAGTATTTGTGCAAAAAGACAAATAAATGAGGTAAATACATGAAAAAACCATTGTAATATATGACACTGAGAGATATAATTCCCAAACAATTAATGAAAATATTTTACAGGAGACAATTGGGTCTATAAAATCAGTATCTAAAAAAGTACAAAAAATATATTGCCTAAACCCATAACGCCATGTCACTTAATTGCCACAAGATGGCAGTATAGCCCCATAGGAAAACGTGACAAATAGCAATAACTCCACAATATGAGAGTCAATGTGTAAGTAACTCAAACCATCGGGCACAAGCAAGATCTGTTAAAAGTGTGGCATAGTTTGTACAATAGTAAGGAAAAAGCCCATATTACCTCAAAGATAGTTCACTGATGTCTGTGACGCCAGACAGTGAATGGCTTCTCAACCCCAACGCACGTTTCAAGCTTGCTTCATCAGGGGACGTGTCAGAGAGGGGTAACTACGTAGTATTTTTATACACAAGGGCCAATGAAAATGTGACCTCTGTTAACCGGGATAACAGAAGAAAGGCGGCGCCTAGCACTGCTGAAAGCATTAGGCCAAAATAGCTAGAAAGTAGCACTTCTATTCATTAATTATCTCTATATTTATTGTATAAAATTGGTTTTCTTTATCGTTCCTATGGGAGACCCAGCCCATGGGTGTATAGCTACTGCCCCCGGAGGACACACAAAGTTACTACACTCAAAACGTGTAGCTCCTCCCTCCCAGTATATACACCCCCTGCTAGCCAGTCCTAGCCAGTTTCATGCTTTGTGTCAGGAGGATCACACACACACATGCATCCTTTTTTGATTTTCATTTTTTCTAAAGATTTGGAAGAAAAGCGGGTCCACTGGACCCCCGGCATGTCCCTTCACACTCCCCTGGCGGCAGTGCTGTTAAGGTTGATTCAGGGCAGGAGCCCTTCATGCCGCGCTCCTTCACCATCCCATGCTGGGGCTCTGGCTTGAAGTGGGAGCCAACACGGTTCTCACTGCTTTGCAGGAGACCGGCCTCCATCCGCAGCCCTTTGACAGGACCCTGCTGGACGGAGCACTGGACCCCCACCCCACCCAGGGACTGGACCCTGCGTCTCAAAGCTAAGTATAGAGACGTTATTCACAGGGTCCTTCTGCAATGTGGGGCACTTTATTAGGGGGACAGTGTTTGGCTTTGATAATGCTGCTTTTACTGTGTTTCCGGCCGGTCCCACTGTTTTTTTCTGTGTACCGCGCCGATGATGCCTGATTTCCGGCCGCATGTTTGACTCTAGGCCCCGGCTTCAGCCGCGGCCTAGTTTCGTCTCGTTCCCCTGCATGTCAGTCATGCAGGGGGACGCTGCAGCGCCGCCCAACCGCCGCTCTGCACAGGGGAGGACACTCCTTGTTGAGGAGATGATTCCCTCCCCTGTACATTTCTTAGCCCTCCGATTCCCGCTCCTGGGTTAACCCCCGCCCTCCCCCCTCACTCTAGCGCCATTTTCTCAGCGTTCTTAGTACGCTGATCGGCGCTGGCTGCAGGGAGTGAATCTCTGGCTGGGGGTCCAGGCTTGGAACCTGGGGGGGCACTCACAATAGCGGCCTGACAAGTCACAACCTCTGGTTGTGCACTTTTATATACTATCAGGGCATTGTGAAGGAGTTAATTCTTTATTATAGTACTTCCTCCTCAGCAGCATGTCTCACTAGGAGCAAAGCTCCAAGGCTGTACACTACATGTTCTGCATGTAGGCTCATATTGCCTGAACCGGCACAGACCCATACTGTAATGGTTCTTAGGTGGTGGTGCCTCAGCCTGGAGTCTCCCCAGGCTGAACCCCTGTCTTGTGTTTTCCAGACATTCTAGACAGAGCCCCCCCACCTCTGCAGCAGGTCTCACAGAGCGAGGCTGCAGGCTGTTTTTTATTATCCACTGCTGGTAGTCTCGTACGGCTGTACCGAGCTCATAACCGCTGTGGCCCCTCAGCTTGGAGGCTCATGCATGGTCCCTCCAGCTGCTCCGGGTTCGGTGGCTGACCCCTGGGGGAATCTCTTTTTCCAGGGGTCGGCTGTCCCGGCATCCGCTGAGCATGCAACCCCCTTCTCAGGGCGTTTTCTGCTTGCTCAGCAAAGCTCACAGACCCCGTCCTCCTGACAGGAGACGCAGGGTCCCCTGTCCTCCCCGTCCCGCAGCTCCGATACGAGCTGACTCACTGGACGAGGAGGATGTCTCTATCAGGGGCTCGGACGCTGCTTTACGTACTTTGATCCGTCCGTAGATGACGGGGATGCGAATGATTAGATTGCGTCCATTATACTTGTATTGGACCTCCATCCGCCTGTATCAGGGGAGTATTCCCCGCTGGCAAAAAGGCATCAGTATACCTTTAACAAGACGAGGAGTGTGTTCCTTAACCACTCCAGTTTTCAGCCCGCTGCGTCCAAGCCCGCAGCCTGTCCTGCAGATCCCACAGCGGGGTTCTGCTGCCTGTCTCCCCCTCCCATCAGAGGTGGTCAAGGAGTGTACTCATTCGCCAAGCGTGGCCACTCCAGTGTCCAGACTTTCAGCCCGGATAGTTGTATCAGTGGCTGACGGCACCTCTATAGGGATCCCACGGTACATTAATTTTGTACTGGACCTCAATCCGCCGGAGTTACCTTATCTAGGTGAACACAACGTGTGTTCCCTAACCACTCCAGTTTTCAGACCCCTGTGACCAGCCCAGGGTCCGCTCTGACAGTCGCTTCCCATGAAGCGTGATTCTGAGGACTGGGTTTCTCCCGTCCACCAATGGTGGTCAAGAGGTGGGCTCATTCACCTCAGGTGGCTCAGCCCGGACCGTTATGTCAGTGGCTGATGGCTCCTCAGAGGAGATGCATTCCCTCACAGGGACTCTATGCCCAAGACGGTTGCCTGAACTTCCAGACTTCAGTCTTTCCATCTTCTGCCAAGTTTGCCATGCTGGACACCGCACAGCGGTGGTTTTGGCTACTTCCCTCGCTTTCCGCAGGTGTGGCTTCGGCAATGGAAGGCAGATGCCTCTATAGAGGTCCCTTGCTGGGCTTCCCTTTGGTGGGACCAGTCTCTTCGGAACCAACTAGATGAAATTTAGGAAGCTCTCGGCGACGAGAGTTCTTCCTTGCCACAAACCTAAACCAGGGCAGGAATCAGTTGAGGTTTCGGTGGTTTCCGTTCCTCCTTCTGATCGTCCTCTAGCTCGGCCTTAGTTCATAGAACCAAATGGCTTGTAACTGCGTCTTCAGTAGACCGCAGGAGATGCTACCACGGAGTCAGCTTCCTCCGAGCTATCTAGCCACGCCAACCACCTCCTTGGTCGGTGGCAGGCTCTCTCCACTTGGCGACGTATGGTTCTACCACGTCTCCGTTCAGTGGGGGCGAGTTTATATCTCCCATGGCTACAGGATGGAATTCTGTCCACCCGCCAAACAGATTTTCTGTCAACTCCTCCCGGCTCCAAGGCCGCCGCCTTCTCACAGGCCGTGGCATTTCTTGCAGGCCAACGGAGTAATTGTTCCGGTTCCCGACTGGGAACGGTTCTGAGATTTTTGCTTAAATCTATTTCTAGTCCCCGAAGAGGGCGGTGCCTTCCGACCTGGATCTTTAGCTTTTCAAGCATGGTCAGGTGTGGCGTTTTCACAGGAGTCTCGGTCTTGTTCCGTGTGTTTTTCACCGGATCAATCAAGAACCCAAGGAGATTCCCTCGTAGCCATCGGCATCAGAGATGCCTTTTCTGCAGGGGTCAATCGCAGGTTCACACCAGCGTTGACTACGTTTTGCCATCAGAGTGGTCCAATTCGTGGCTCTTCCCTTGCGGTTAGCCACGGCCCATCGAGTATTCTCATGGGGCTGCTGTGATATGGGTCCTGCACCCCTAAGGATTGGCAGTGATCGTTTGCCCTGGACGGCCTTCTTCTCAGGGTTTCATCCAGTGCAGACTCTTAGCAGAGTACTTCGCTTACTCTCACCACTCTAATCTATTCGGGTGGTTTGTCATCCAGGCCCACTCTGACTTCGCATCAGAGGTTTTCAGGGACGCAATTCGAGACTCTGTCGGCACTTGTGAAGCTGCTCTTAGTCGTTCAGTAGTCCCTCCGCTGGCGGTCGACGTCGTTCTATCAGACACCAAATAAGGTGCTGGTCAGACGGTGGCGTCAATGGAAGCGATTCTTTGCCCAGTTTCTCCTGCGTCCTCTGAGACTGGAGGGTTTCCGCTGTACACGCGACCTCCCTCCTTCTCGGAGTGGTGGCTTCGCCACTGACCAGGGGCTCGTTGCAGTGGTGGTATCGGCCACTCTGTCTCAGGGATGCTCCTTCCTGGCCCCGTCCCGGGTGATTCTCACCAGGGTGCTGGTCTTTCCGCCTTGGGAGCAGTATATCTCCACTGTGGAGCGCAGGGCGCTTGGACTCTGTCCGAATCAGCCCTCTGGTTCAATGTGCTGGAAATCAGAGCTGTATTTCTAGCTCGCTAAGCCTTCACCATCTGTTGGCGGCTAGGCACATTCGAGTCCAGTCGGACAACGTGACAGCGTTTTCCTACATCAACTTCCAGGGCGGGACACTCAGCCGCCTGGCAATCTTGGCGGCTCATCATTCTTCAGTGGACAAGGGTCTCCTAGTCCACCATATCCGCAGCCCACATCCTAGATGTGAAAACTGCGAGGCAGACTATTTCAGCTGTCCAACCGTGGTCCACAATCCTCAGGTTTTGCGGTAGGCACACTGGTTCATGTCTGATCCCAGCCTCGTCTCTACCTCTTGCCCAGAGTCCTGCGCAAGATCAGTTAAGGGGGCCGTCGGGTCATTCTCATTCTCCAGACTGACCCAGGCAGGCTTGGTACCCTGACCTGCTCCTTCTGTCTGTTGGGTTGCCATGGCATCTTCCGGACCGTTCAGACCTTTTTTCAAAAGGGTCCGTTTTTTCCGTCAGAATTCTGGATTCTCAGATTGACGGCGTAGCTCTTGAGTCCTGGATCTTGGCGACTTCTGGTATCCTTCCTGAAGTCATCTCCGCTATGGTTCGAGCTTCAAAGTGTCCTTTGACCTTTTTAGCCGTGCCGACCCTCCTGTCTCTTTCACAGTCCGGTTTACAGCTAGGACTATCCCTCATTAAGGGACAGGTCTCGGCTCTGTCAGTATGTGCCAGCGGCGTATCGTCCGGCTGGCTCCGGTGCGCTCCTTTCAGGGCGCATCTCACATTATTCCGCCCTGCGGCCAATGGAGCCCTGGGACCTTAATCCGGTCCTCCCGGTTCCCGGAAACCCCCCTTTGCGCCTCTTAGGGAGGTTTCTTTGTTTCATCTTTCACAGAAAGTAGTCTTCTAGTGGCTATAATTTCCCGCCAGAGAGTTCTGGCTGTACTCTCTCGGAGTCACCCCCTTCTTGGCCTTTTGCATCAAGACAAGGTGGTCTCCGTCCGACTCCGGACTTTTTTCCCTGAGGTGGTTACTGCTTCCACCTTATCCGGGGCAATTTTCCTGCCTTCCTTTTGTCCGGCTCCTGTTCATCGCTTGAGAAAGCGTTGCATATCCTGGATCTGGTGCGGGCGCTCCGGATCTATGTGTCTTGCACCGCCGTTATTAGGCAGTGCACCTCTCTCTGGAGCTGACCGCTAGTCAGCGTAGCGGTCTCTCGGCATCTAAGCCGACCCTGGTTCGTTGGCTTAGGTCGGCCATTTCCGAGGCCCAACAAGTGTACTCAAGTGCCTTCCCCGCTGGGGATCAGAGCACTTTGATCAGACCTGTCGGTGCCTTTTGGGCTCTCAGGCTCCAGGCTACGGCTCAGTAGGTCTGTCAGACTGCAGCTCGAATTAGTTTGCATACTTTTTTCGAAGCTCTATCCAAGGCATGCTTATGCTTTGGCAGACGCGGGCCTATGCAGACGCATCTTTCAGGCGGCTGTCGCCCATTTGTGAAGTTAGGTTTTGCCTGCTTCTCAGTTGTCTGTTTATTCCCACCCATGGACTGCTTTGGAACGTCCCATGGTCTGGGTCTCCCATAGGAACGATAAAGAAAAAGAGAATTTTGTTTACTTACCGTAAATTCTTTTTCTTATAGTTCCGTCATGGGAGACCCAGCACCCTCCCTATTGCCTGTTGGCAGGTTTCTTGTTCCGGTGTCTTCTCCGGCTGTTATTGTTGTAGACAGAGGTTCCGGTTCTTCCGGTTTTTACTCTGTCTCTTCTTGTGGGTGGATGTCCTCCTTCAGCTTTTGCACTAAACTGGCTAGGACTGGCTAGCAGGGGGTGTATATACTGGGAGGGAGGAGCTACACGTTTTGAGTGTAGTAACTTTGTGTGTCCTCCGGGGGCAGTAGCTATACACCCATGGGCTGGGTCTCCCATGACGGAACTATAAGAAAAAGAATTTACGGTAAGTAAACAAAATTCTCTTTATTTAGTTTAGGAAAACAATTTTAAATGATTACCGTATATTAGGGAATTCAGAGTTGAAAAATGAGTGTTGTTTTCTTGGGATCTCTGTGAAAGAAATGCCTACAAATCAAAAGTCTTCCTCTCTTCTTCTTGGAGGACCCAGTATCTGTGCATTAATAGGCAATATGTAAGGCATCTCTACCACTGCAGTGATACTGCAGGCAAATTTTTCACTTTTTGTCAGATTCCTCCAAAATTACAGTTACCATTTTTCATCTTAATTTTAGCTTTTGATGCTCAGAAGGTTGACTAAAGGCTGCTTTACACCTTACAATTTCCTATGCGATCTCGTATGCGATTGCACACGCCCCCATCGTTTGTGCGGCTCGTGCAATTTGTTGCCCGTGTCGCACAAATGAGTAACCCCCCGTCACACGTACTTACCTTCCATACGACATCGCTGTGGGCGGCGAACATCCACTTCCTGGAGTGGAAGGGACGTTCGCCGTCACAGCGACGTCACACGGCAGCTGGCCAATAGAAGCGGAGGGGCGGAGATGAGCGGGACGCAAACATCCCGCCCTCCTCCTTCCTTCCGCATAGCTGGCGGGAGCCGCGGGATGCAGTAAGCTGAGTTCATCGTTCCCGGGGTGTCACACACTGCGATGTGTGCTGCCTCGGGAACATTGAACAACCGGACGTTCAATTTTTAGAAATTGAACGACGTGTATGCGACCAACATTTTATCGTACAATCTGGGTCGCACGTAGGTTTCACACGCTACAACAACACTAACGATGCCGGATGTGCGTCACTTACGACATGACCCCGCCGACACATCGTTAGATATATTGTAGCGTGTAAAGCCCGCTTATGACTAGTTGATTGTATAACCATCTGCCCTCGTGCTAAAGATGATTATAGCAAATGTATTAATTTATTGTTTATATTTTTTTTTAAAATAATTTTCTTTTGGAACTTACAACTTTTTATATATATATATATATATATATATATATATATATATATAATCCTTTTTGTCTAAACAGAGTGGGAAGCTTTAGTTTCGTGTTTACAACTCTCACTCCAGAAACTCAAAGCTATATCTACAAATATTTCATAAGGCCATATATGACTGAACAATCATCATCTACAGGTATGTGATCTTCACCTCTGTACGTACATAGCAATACTTGCATGACATTTATGTGAATTTAGCAGTGTTTTTAGATGTGTTTCTATTACTAATGCCATAACATAATGTCATTGGCAGATATCGCCTGCAATGCAATCAATATAAAAACTTGGGTTGCAATAAACTTTGGAAAATACTTTGCACAAGCAACAACAGAAGAACTCATCAGATACAATAACAATTTAGCAAAGGTAAAAGATGATACCTGAACCAATGATACTTGTATTTTATTTACTGGATGTAATGAATCAACATGTTAGGTTAGGTCATGGGTTGAATTCGATGGACTTAAGTCTACCTTCAACCTTAAACACTATGAAACTATTATCGTACCTGAGGAAGGGGTTTGAACCTCGAAACACATTGTATTAATTTTGATTTGTTATCCATCATCTTTACTTCATATGGAGGAGCTGGTGCCTGGAATTTTTTCCCCCAATATTCCTACTTGTATATTATTGGAAAGTCCAACTATTTTTTTTCTCATAGCAGAAGATTCAGTACAATTCATAAGAACCTCTATCACATTGGCATAATAAATGTAGTGGTACATACATCCCTGGCAATTATAGGATTGTTAAGCTGTCCAATCAGGGGATTATCGAAATCACATACTTGGTGAAATAAAGGTGCTTTGATCCTGAAGCAGAAAATCTAAAGATGGTGAAAAAAAATAGATATAAGAAAAAATAAAAATAAAATCAGGAGAAAACAGGAATAAAAATGTGATTAATCCTGCACTGCTGTCGGTGAAGGCAATCCAATATAAAAGCAGATTTGAAAATAAAAGGTGGTTTATTCACCACGTTTCGAAGTAAACTTTATCTCTTCTTCAGGAAAGGCTTTTCGTGAAGAACTAAAGCTTACTTCGAAACGCGCTGAATAAACCATCCTTTATTTTCAGCTCTGCTTTCATATTGGATTAACCACGTTTTTATTCCTATTTTTTCCTGGATTTTGCACCTTAGCCTTTGTGGCTCGTGGTCCATGCCGCAGCTGTACATGCAATTTACACTGATTGTAGATCACGCAACCCAACCAGGTGAGCGGTTTGTCTCTCTTTTAGCCTTGTGAAATGCTTGGATAAGACCCTATTATGATTTTTATCCACAGTTTGTCTTTCACCCCCCCAAAAATTGGTATCAGGTCTTTTATGGAAATAGTAGAAGAAATGGTAATCCAGTTTCTACAGCAAGGAGGATGAGGACATTTGTGTAGATTAAAACATATCTTTATTGGCAAATGTTAAAAATCCATAAAATTCTTAAAAAAAAAATATATGCCTCAATTTCTTTATGGCAATAACAGAAAAATGGTTATCCAGCTTCCGCAGCAAGGAGGATGAGGACACTTATGTAGATTAAAACATATCTTTAATGGTAAATGTTAAAAATCCATAAAATTCGGAAAATAAAAAAATTGGCTCAGGCCCTTTATGTCTTCTTTCTACGAGCTTTAAGTTTATTGTATTCCTAGAACGACTACTTACCAATCTGTTATATAGTGTTAGCATTATTTTTTCCCAAAAGGTTCCAGACTATTGAATTCTAAATGAAAGTGTCAGCATGCTAACCCCATCTCTACATCCTCTTTTGAGAAGTGGATCCATGGACATTTTTTAATGTTTTTTTCCTTTATTTTGCAGATGGCAAATCCCATTAACGCATCTGTACAGGACCTTGTGGAGTTCACTGTAATTGCCGATACAATACACAACTCAACTCTGTCAATAATCATTTTAAATCAAATTAAGTCATTCCAAAATTATGACACACTAATGGAATTTCTCTTGGAAATACAGGATGCAAGTTGTCAGGTAAAATATAAATACATATCTTTAGAATGATTTATCAGAATCTGTAAAAATTAAAATTAAGTATGGTGTAAAGTAAATTAACTTAATTTTGTCCTTCCTTTTTAGGTCACAGGTCCAGTTTCTAATGCAACTTTTTGCCACGTTGAGCAATCAGTATCGCAGCTAGGTGTCTTCACCCAACGGGAAATTCTGACTAACATTTTCATCTTGCTCAATGAAGACTGGAGTTTACTGTTCATGTCCAAATGGCTCCAAGTTTTCCACACTGTCCTCATTACATTTTTTGATGGCCTTAATGAAACTCATCTGACTCAGTTGCCTCTAAACATTTCATGCAGCGATTATCAAAACATGTGAGTACCAAGTATTACGTAGCAAGACTCCAACAATTCCAGTTGTGATAAATAGGTTATACCTTCTGTTCAAGTTTGTTTGAAATCATCCTCTGTCGTCCTTTCTTAGTTTCTAACATCAACATATTTTTTTTAAATTTTTAGAGTGAAGGAACTCAATAATGTCTTCTCTAAACTTGACGAAGCTGAAATCATCTCCTTCTATTCTTACTGCAAATCATACCTAAAGAAGCAGCAAGAACTGTCAGGTAATTGATATTTTATTTTCCATTTCAATTCTGTTTTGAAAATTGCCTTCGTGCAGCACAATAATCTGTAAGTTTCCTCATTAAGGATCTGCATGTGAAGCTGACATCGTCAGTACCAAGATATGGATTGATATGAATCTGGGCTCCTTTTTCATTCGTGCAACATTCTCCGAGCTCCTCGATTTATATCCACGGCTTGATGTGGTTAGTTCTTTTCATATCTTTCATGGTCTTTTCACATAATAGACTGGTAAAAATGGATCTCCTTTAGATTACCAACTCTGATAAACATATTTTCTAATACTTTAAAGGAAACAATTTTGGAGATCGTGACACCAAATGATGCAGCTGCACTTCTGCTCAAACCTGACGTCCTTTCAAACAGCACATTGTTGAGACTAATCCTTGGTCTTTTACAACCACAAAATATAACAGACTATACAACTGCCATAATCACTGCAGCCACACAGGTAGGTTTCTATGCCAAATAAAAGCTAAATAAAAATATGTAAAAGTATGAACAATGGAGTCAGTATCATGACACTAATGTGGGCAGATGAGTAAACCTTCTGCAAGCGACTTAGTTAGAAGTGAATTTAAGGTCGTTCCAAAAGGCTTCAATGAAGTTTGCTACAATACTTTTTTACCCATCTCATATACTCCTTTGGATGACCATAATATGGACACTTTTTGAAGCCTATTTTTCTCTAAATTATGTTCTGATGTCTTGAAGGAGGCCCAAGTGTTTCGTCTGTCACTTCTTGAATACCATTCTCAAAGACAGCTTTCAAAATCATAGTTGGTAAGCTGGTGAAGCCTTATTAGGAACATGAAGACAGTAGTTACAGATTACTAGAAGAATTGATAGAAAGTGAAGTCCCTAAATTGTGATAAAATATTATGGTTAAGGTATTTTTTAAATTTATTTATTATAATTTTTTGTCTGTAGGCCAATCTGTCAGAATCTGAAATATCTATGGTAAAGGAAGTTTTCTTGGAGACTGTTCTTGTCAAGCTGAGTTCCAACTTCCCTACGTATACTCCTGAAGACTGGAAGGTCCTGTTTCAAATTGAACTGGTTTTACTACTTCCCAGTTTCACGCCATCTCTTCTCCAACTTATACCCATAAACATCAGATGTTCTTCCTATCATGAAATGTGAGTATCACTCAATATACGATGAATTTTATTTTTTTTTTGTTATAAGGGTATTCCAATGTGTACATGATGAACATTATATTTTTTTGATATAATTGTAAAACCATTATTTTTCAGAGTAAAAGGATTCATCATGTCCTATGACAACCTCTCATTTGACACTAGAAGTGCCATCTATGACTCATATATAAAGAAGTTATTAGATGTGCAAGCACAGTTAACGGGTATGTAACAGATTTCCATGGAAGAACCAAAACATTTCACATACGTAGGATAGGGTATCTGATGACAGATCACAAAGCTTAAATATCAATTTGAAGATCGATAATTAAACCTGTTTTCTTGGTAGGAGTCGGATGTGAGGCTGCAGATTTCAGAATGTGGATTCAAGAAAACCTGGCCTTGTTCATTCAGCAGTCATCTCTATCGGAGATTATTTCTTTCAACAGTAACTTTGGGAAGGTGAGCACGAAACTTATGTAAAGGGGCCACAATGAGATTAGTTTTTAAATCTCACAAAACTCATCGAACACAGATTAAACCAAACCACATATTTTTTCAGTCTCTTCACACTTTTTTCTTATTCCTAGTTGACTAATCCAAGCCAATTGAGCGCACAAGACCTTGCCGACTTCATATCCCTGACAGATTATTTCCAAAACACAACCATGACCACTGCCCTTGCTGATGAGCTGAGACAGTTGGGCGACTGTGGATCTCTCTTCGAATTTCTCGACAGAGTACAAATCTATCTTTGTCAAGTAAGTACTTGTCACATCATAAGAAAAGATATCTGGACATATTAAACATTTTTTGGGCAAAGCGCTGTTGACCTTTAGCCACCAGGACATAGTAATTTACTACATACTGTTTATGAACTAATCTCAAATTAAAACTGTGTGCAAAAAAACTTCTAAGCTCCTCCAAATGGACAGACATAATGTTAAATTTTCATTCTATCACTTGTATGTCTATGTTCTGTGTGTATTCAGTGGATAAACTGATGAGTCCCATGTTTTGTAGGACAACTCACAATTAAAGAATAAATCATGTGATGAACTGCAAACAGTGACTAAGCTAAGCAACCAGACTCAAGATCTGATCATCAGTAACATCTTCTTCTTACTCAATCAAAAAGAGATTTGTCTGGAAAATTCTACCTGGCTTCAAGTTTTTACCATTCTTCTTAATAGTTTCACTGTTACCCCAGATGAATTACAACTCTCTCAGCTTCGTTTGGATGTGTCTTGCCAACAATACCAAGCCATGTAAGTAACATGGAAATATCTGAAAACAAATGTGATCAAGATTCCAAACATAATTTTTTTAACGGTTACACTTGAGCCATGGTGACCACTTATGAATAACTGCTAATTGCTCTGTTTTACCAGAAAGCTGCATATACAGGTAAAATAAAGGGGTATTCTCAATTTTGAAAGTTATTCTCTATCCAAAAGATTACTTCCTGGCCACTATGGTTTGACCACTAGGTCCCATTGAGAATGAATGGAGTTGTGGTAGGCATAATCAACCATTGCTCCATTTATACAGGACTCTTTAAAGAACAGGTTCACGAGATGGCTGGGTTCCCTAGTAGTTGGACTAAAGTTATAGAGGATAACTTTCAATCTTTAGAATACCCCTTTAAAAAAATTACTGGTAAACCACATGCAATATCCATGGTTTGACTGGAAATTATAAGTACACCCTCAACTCCCAAGTACCAAAACAGAATACAATTTGAAGATATCCTATGGAGATAATATCTGTGACAATTCATAATGCGCTGAACATAATTAATCCACCTTTAAAACACTAAATACTGAACTTGATCAGTAGTTAAAAAATAACTAGGCCCGACCCTTTAACGAGACTTGAAACACAGCTAGCAATATTATTATATTATTATTATTATATAATATTAGCAAACACCCTCTGAGACAATTATTTAGGGTACTTGTCCTTTGTCAGTACATAGCATGGTTGGGCTGGATGAAAGAGATAACCTTTATTCAGTTTTGTGGCTTGCAATAAGAAGTGTAGCTGTGAATAAAGACTTATTGGCAATGGACATTCATCTTCAGGGCATCTACCTCCAATTGGTGTCACTATCAAGAAAGTGTCTGTCATGGGATGTGACGAGATAACCAGGAACTGAGGTACCTATGCTGGCCCTCGGGCTAGGGTGGCCTTAGCAGTCCCTGGTCCCAAAGATACGTCTGATGGTGATGATGTTTTGGCCGCCTTCCTAAATCTAGCTCCTGAACAGCCGTGGTCTAATACTCCCTATCCCCCACCACCAGGAAGGGCTGGGAAAGGAGTGATTAATCCCCCATGAATACAGCAAAAAAACAAATCTCAAACTCACTGCAAACACACACACAGGTATAGACAATATGTGCTCAGGAAATAAACAGACAACAAGAATATTTCCAGAACACATCAAATAATGCACAGAAGATCACCAGTAACTGGATCAGCAAAGCACAATGGTCAGTATCGCAATAACGCTATAGTTGGCATGGGTGGAACAAATCCACTATCTTAAAAAAGGCAGGGAGTAGCTGTGAAAGGTCTCTAACAACATGTGATTCCAGATGCAATAACCAGGCTAACAGAACTAAACTCCTGCAAGCCTGAACTAATAAGAACACAGCTTGATCGATGCCCAAGCCTGTCTGAGAAACTCAGAAGCCTAGCAAGAGACCTAGTGTGTAGTGTCAGCCTCTACTGTGTGAACAGGGTCAGATGCTGCCATGACACTTGGGGGGTTTTGAGCTAAACACTGTGTGACAGTTTCATTCCCTACTGAGAGAGAGATAATTTGCATATCTCTAAAAACATTGAGATGACTTCTGATTCATCCCCAGTACAATTGTTACATTTTCTATGGAAATGGTGCATTCAAAACTAATATTAGTATTACTAACAAGCGCTTCTTTCCATTCTGCACCACAGGATTAACGAGCTGGACAACATTTACTACCGACTAAACAGCTTGGAAATAGAATCAGTCTACATCTATTGCAAGACGTATCTCACCCAACAAAAAGAAGCTACAGGTAAAGAAGTAGTATCAAACATGATTGTTACATATCTTTCTAAAAATTCAACATGAACCCCAATGCAATTTGCTTTCCCCCTGTTTGTGATCCCTGTGTCTTCTTTAGAGCTTAGGGGGTTGACTAAACAATCATCCTATCCGCTCCCTACCTAGGGTCAGCCAGGGCCAGGTATCCGGCTCAGCGCATAAGTGTAAAACCTATCTAGGACAGTGAGGGAAGCCAGGGCCCAGCAGTAGGTTTGATCAGGGGTCACCATCTCCCCCTTCACCAGACACAGGGTTTCCCTTCCCTTTCACCATTCGCTTGGTACTTCCCTGTACCTAGGCTCTAGGCTCAACTATTACCTCTGCGACCCATTTAGCTCTATCTAACCAATAACTGTTTATCTCATGTCTATCTAGCTAGAAGAATGTACATATAAGTTAGGATAGGATATGTCCTAATAAATAATGTCTTCAACGATAACGATTTCAAAATTGATTGTGACTTTTAGGCTCCACATGTACATCTGGTATCCTACGTACAGAGGATTGGATAAGCAAAAACTTTGGACGTTTTTATACCAGCGCAACAATTTCTGATTTGCTAGAACTATACCCAGATCTGGAAATAGTGAGATAAATTACAATTTATTTATTTTTTTTTACTTTCTATTAAATGACTAATGTTAGTTACTAACGTTGCTTTACGTGTGTACTCTAGGGCTATGTCTTGGAAATATTAGTTCCCGGAGACGTGCCTCTGCTTCTAACTAAAGCCGATGTACTCTTAAATGTAACACTTCTGGAAAGAGTAACAAGATTGGTGGAAAAAGAAAATATCACTGAATATTTGGACATTATTATAAATACAAGTGTTAAGGTATTGTAAAATGGCAGCTGCTATTTTATCCCTCTTAATTTTCACAACATTAAGAAGTTATGACCAAAGTATAATGAACATCAGATGGGTCTTCATTACATTTTGTATGTAGGAAAAAATGTGGAAATATTTCACTTTTATGGCCTGTCACAAAAGCAGGAATGGTGGGGATCAAATTATAATTCCACCTTCTGGTATGAGAAAAATATGGTCACTTTTGATTGTGTTAATGTAGGATATGTTCCAGGGGTTCTACCAGTTCTTATTAAAGGGAATACGTCACCAGGTTTTTGCTACCTAATCTGAGAGCAGCACAACATAGGGGCAGAGACCCTGATTCCAATGATGTGTCAATTAAAGGACTTCTCAGGGTAGTTTTTTTTTATATAAAATAATTGTTTTATCAGCATGAGATTATCACTAGAGGTCTACTTGGCCTGCTGCTATGTAGTTGAACCACACCACTAAAGGAAGGTGCCGGCCTTGGGCCAGATGAGTGTTGCACTCCTTCGCCAAGGAGACCCCTTGTGCGAATGTAACTTCGAGTGGAGTGCATGAACCTTACTGGTGTCTTCAAGCCGGTATGTATCACCACACTGCCAGTAGCCATAGACAGTTAGTAACACACGCAACACCAAAGCTCACTTAGCCAACCAGAAACGTTCACTTTTATTTTTGACACTGTTATGACAGATATTGCCTTCCTTCCTCTCAGTTTGGGGTACTACTCCTTGACCTGTTCCTCTCCTCTATCTTGGATCTCTTCCTCAAGCTTCAGGATCTGTGTTTCCTTCACCCTAACTCCATTCACCTTCGTTCCTTTTTAAGCCCTGACGGCTGTCCAAACCCGCCGGGGTGAGCTGTAGGCTCCGGATCTCTTGAGGTTACGTCAGGGTTCCCTGACCGGCCCTAGCACCGAGGCCTCGTCTTCTCACACTTGAACCCTATTCTACTCTCAGTCTTCTCCCAACTGTCCTCTTTCCCCCTCTAAGCCTGCCTCATCTACCCTGCTGCTATCTCAGTCCAATCACCAAGTGGCGCCTTTGGTGACAGTCCCACTTAATTGTACTTGGAACCTGCACCAGCTAGCAGCATAACATATTAACATATACAATTGGTATAACACATAAAATACATGGCATAAACAGTACAAGGGCAAGTCCACCCTCTACACCACCACCACTGATTGACAGCTTTCTGCCGATGCACAGTGTATACAGAAATCTGCCAAATAGTGATGCAGATGGGGTTATACAGGGTTCAGCATTCAGAGAGCTGGTAGATTTCCAGCATTCAGTGAAGTAAGTGATACATCACTGTAATCAGGGTCTTTCTGTACTTATGCTGCCCTCAGTTATGGGAGCAAAAATCCTGGTGAATTGGATCCAGCTGGTGTATGGAGACTAACTTAAAGACAATGTTTGGTATGAAAAAAGTAGGCAAATTAGCTCACCTCCAGAAGGCAGAGAACTGATAGATGAAAGGTTTTTTTTTTTGTTTTTTCAATTTTGGTGGATGAGAAGTTTTACTCTGCTGTTTCTGTAGCTGCTATTTAGTTCTAAGATGTAGGCTTGGTTTTAGGGTCATGGCAGTGCAAGCATTTGGACCTTTATTGACCACACTTTAAAAGGGGAATTCCAGAGAAAAAATATTTATCTTCTTTCCATTATGTGTTAGACTGGTAAGAGTCCGACTGCTGAGACTCACATCAATCACTGATACAGGGGGATCTTCACTTCTGCACAACTATAGCAACTAAAATGGATTTTCAGTAGAACGGTAGTTGACTATTATCGCTTTTCCTTCATTCGAAATGAAAGGAAATGATGGAAACTTTAAAATGCCAACTGATCTAAGAAATATCTATCCAATTATCACTTTTTACATGGCAAGTGAAGATAAAAACACCTTTAACATTAAACTGTAGTTATCTGTATAATCATCTTTTCACCCTCTCTGGTTCCTTTGCCCTGTAGGAAGGATTCTCGGTACAGCAGTTGGAGAATGTGAAGGAAACGTTTCTGGCCGTCCAGCTTGATAAACTGAGAACCAGCTTCTCTACTTATGACGCACAAGAATGGACATTCCTCTTCCAAACAATTCTTTTCAACTTGATTCCAAGTTTCAACCAAAGACTCCTTCTTCTTCTTCCAATCAATATTTCCTGCTCTTCGTACCAGGCCATGTAAGTAGAAAAATATCATTTCCCTGAAAAGAAAGACAAAAGCTCCACTGATGACTTTGCTTTGTCTTTTTAAAAACTGGAATCATATGATGACCCTACACTTTTTTCCTGTCTGATCCTTTTATTAACCCCTAGAAAATGGCAGCATTTTTATCAACTAAATCAAATGTGCATTTTAATTAGAAAACTAATAAAAAAAAAACATGCAGATTTTTAGGAAAAACAGGTGGAACTTACTTTGTCTAAGGATGGGAGGTAGTAAAGCCTTGCCATACTTTTCGAATCCCCATCTCTTTACTTATGGCACAATTCTATGCCAATTCTTCATATCAATACCAAAGTGTCTCTTCTTTTCTGGTAAATTTCAAAAACTGCAAACTGACTAATTTTTATATTTAGCATTATGGAGCAGTATTACTTTAAACCAGATATATAATTTCTGATCTTACATTATTGTAACCCTTCCTGAGCCCTCTTACTTGGTGCAGGATATCTAATGCTAATCTTTCATTAATTGAATCCCTTAAAAAGAATGATCTTTAATTTTATTGTTTAATGCTCATTGTGGCTGCCCATACACAGTGCTTATAAATTTGTACGCATTGATCTAAAGCGAGGCGGTTCACTAAAGAGAAATATCCAGCCATCTTTATTGTCTATGTGCTACTCAAGGGTTGCAGAGGAACTCTAGGATCACAATGCCCCCTGGAAAACAGGACTCTGGCAAGCTGGGGAGCAATGTACTCCTGAAGATAAAATATCAGAAAAACACTTTAATTAACCCATAACACCCACCAAAATTGCAACAGAGAGCATTGTATGTACCCCATGTTGCGAATCAAAAACCTAACCTAATCGAAAACCTAACCTAACAAGCCTTTATAGAAAGGGCTCAAAATCTGATGACACAAGCAAGACATTTAGATGATTTTCAAAAATTCATCATTTTTTCAAAAGATACTAATATATATTTATATATATATATATATATTTATATATAACCTTGCCAATGTTATAACTATACTGATTAGTTTTTGGTATAGAATTGTCACGCAGCAGTTGCTAAAGCTAACAAGATTTTAGGGTGTATAAAAAGAGAGATTAGATCCCGGGATCTCAATGTATTGTTACCCCTCTATAAATCACTTGTAAGGCCACATCTGGAATATGGGATCCATTTTTGGGCTCCACATTTTAAGAAGGACATACAGAAGTTAGAATCAGTTTAAAGACAGCTAACTAGAGTACTACGTACTACAAGGAATGGAGGCCTCACATATGATGAGAGGTTGAAAAAGTTAGATATGTTTAGCTTAGAAAAAAGACGTCTCAGAGGAGATCTTATTTATATGTATAAATACATGTGTGGTCAATATAAAGGACTGGCACATGACTTATTTCTTCCAAAGACAGTACTAAGGAGCAGGGGGCATTCACTGCTAATGGAAGAAAAGTGATTCTGGCAGCTAAATAGGAAAGGGTTCTTTGCAGTTAAAGCAGTCAGACTGTGGAATGCCCTACCACAAGAGGTAGTAATGGCAGATACTATAACAGCTTTTATAAAAGGGCTGGATGATTTCCTCAGTACACAAAACATTGTTGGTTATAAGTGACCTAGGGACAAAATGTAGAATTGGTGGAGGAAGGTTGAACTAGATGGACCTAGGTCTTTTTTCAACCTAAGTAACTATGTAACAATGAACTTACTGTGGAACACCTAGGATTACAGGTGCTCAGATAGGTTCTAACCCCGTAGTAATACAATAGAAATAAAATCCAGCTCTCCAAAAAATAAATGAAAGTGAAATTTATTCAATTCAATTCAAAATGGTTCGTAGAAATGTGACGTTTTGGTCTATAAGACCTTTATCAAACAGGAACCAAGAAATTTAAGACCGCCAGTATGAATTAAAGTATGAGGTGCAGTGAGAAATGTGACTGCCGTCACTGCAAGAGAAAAGGTGTCTTGATGCTTGGTTGATAAATCTTATCGACCAAAACGTCACGTTGTTGTACACAATTTTGGACCATGTGAATTGAATAAATATCACTTTCATTCATATTTTGGAGTGCTGGATTTCATTTTTATTGCATTTTTACTACTCATTAAATGTTTAAAAATGCCCCTCCCCCACCCCTTAAAATTAAAAAAAGGCTCTTAGAAGGAAGGTATAAAAAACTAATGCAGACAATAAAAATTGGCTCGGTCATGAAGAGATTAAATAGCACACTCCTATATGATATGTTTTACATTATAGAAATGTTTTCACTGTTGTCGTAACCGTCATGCAAGGCTACATATTCATCCATCATATAAATGACATTACAATTTTTTTAACAGTGTGGAAGAATTTAGTAACAAGTTTACATCTCTAAGTCGAGAGACACAAGAGGATATCTACAACTACTTCATTTGGAGATACATGAGTTACCAGTCTTTAACAACTACAGGTAATTATTGGAGAATATTATAGGAGAATCCATGAAAGTGGCTTCTCTTCACTAACCTGCCGCTAATGCGCATCATGTCTTTCTTGTTGGAGCTGAGTACATTTACCATAATTTATAAATTAAAAAGATTTCCATATATTTCCAATTTCCATATATTTTATGTAGTCCTTTGGGTTTGTAAAAATTCTTGACAAATCCATTGATTTGTTCTACAGTTGTTTCATTTCTTTCCAAGCCATTCATTATTTGGTATAATATACTCATGAAACTATAATGTCAGTTACTGGTAAATGTCAAACAAATTGTATAGTAACATACTTAAGCCTCATTTGCATACATTTGGCCATGTTGTTTTACTCTCATGCCTGGTAGTGAAGCGCCATTCGGAAATTGATTCCAGAGATGATTCCTCAATTTTTATAAAATCATTCTTGAAGCTGGAATTGGATCAAAATGTGTTGCATATAGTTTTTTTTTTATCAGGTTATTGATGCAGATGCACAAACTGTACTACTTGCGTCTAGTTCATGCAGGAAAGATATGGCCTGATGTCACGGGGTGTAACGAGAAAGCTAGGGACAGGGAATCCTAAACTGACCTTCTGGCTAGAGGGACCCTACCTGACCCCGATCCCAAAGGTACATTTGAAGGTGATGATATTTGGGCTGCCTTCCTTCCCCTGGATAATGGAGCCCTCCCTCCACCCAGGAGAGGGCTGGGACAGGAGGGGTTAAAGCCGCACAAATAGACAGGAGAAAACCAAAACTCAAACTCACAGCAATCACTCACAGAGATGTAGACAATACATGATCAGGAGCAAACTAAAGGAAGGTAGGAAATAATCAGACAGCAAGAATATTTCCACAACACACCAAACAACAAACAGAATTTCACCAGCAACTGGATAACAAAACACAAGGACAGGGATCGCATAAAGCTATTATCAGCATGGGGAAACAGGTCCCACCATCTTAAAAAGGGTGTAGGCAACTGTGATAGGTTTGCTGCAACATGTGACTCAAGTAGCAATGCCCAGGCTAGTAGAAATTATCTCTTGCAAGCCCAATTACTAATGAGAGCACAGCTGGTCGATGCCCGAGCCTGCCTGGGCAACTCAAAAGCACCATTGTGTGAGGCGTCCGACTCTGCTGTGTGAACAGCGTCTGATGTAATCCTGACACTCGGCGGGTTTTGAGCCAGGCACCTGAAACAAAAGATATAGAGTAACACAACTTTCAAAAGAAAAAAACGTGTTAAGAGCAACAGGGTAACATAGTATAAAAGTGTCAGGGATGGGCTCATCTGGTGGGGTTGAGTGAAACACAACCACTTAAGAGCATGAGAATCAAGAGACTTCGATATCCACAAATCAAATACGAAGCATTTCCATGGGATGGATAAAAACTGAATAAAAATATAATATAATACAAATATAATACAATTAGGCCATGTGCGCACGTTGCGTTTTTTCATGCGTTTCCGCAGCGTTTTGAGCTGCAGGGTTTTAATGCAAAATTGCATCCGTTTTGATTTCCAGGCAAAGTCTATGGAAAATAGGGCTTTCTTGTGCGCACAATGCTTTTAAAAACGCTGCGTTTTAGTTGCCTAAAATTTGTCAAAATCTCTGCGTTTGAAGAAGCAACATGTCAATTGTTTTTGCCATTTCTTTGTCGCTCCATTGGGAGACCTAGACAATTGGGTGTATAGCTTCTGCCTCCGGAGGCCACACAAAGTATTACACTTTAAAAAGTGTAACCCCTCCCCTCTGCCTATACACCCTCCCGTGCATCACGGGCTCCTCAGTTTTATGCTTTGTGTGGAAGGAGGCACACATCCACTCATGCATTCTCATTTTAGTTATATTGGTTGGAAGAAAAGTGGGCCCTCACGGGGCCCCCGGCATGTTCCCTTCTCACCCCACTACGTCGGCGGTGCTGTTAAGGTTGAGGTACCCATTGTGGGTACAAAGGCCGGAGCCTCATGCCGTCTCCTTCACCATCCCTTAGCGGCTCTGGGAGAAGTGGGATCCTGAGCGGTCATCCATTCACTGGGACCGTGCTCCCTCCGCAGCCCCTGTGGGAATCTGTCGGACAGGAGTTTATTTATCCTCAGGGACCGGGCCCTGCATCACTAAGGTACTCTGTATCCCCATGGGGGATGTGCATGGAGCGCCTTCATCCCGGACGCTGCAGCAGCTGCTTATTTGTGACGGCCGGCGGACTTCCGCGCCGACCGCGCCTGTTTGTCGGCCGCGGTCTTAAATTTAGTCCCCGGCTTCAATTGCGGCCTAGTAGCAAAACTCCCGCCCCCGGGCCTGTCTATCAGGGGTAAGGGCGGGACTGCCGACCTGACGTCGGTCGTGAGGGCCGGAGCATCCTGTATGTTTCCTCCCCCCTCACTGATCACTGTGGGGACTCCAGATTCCCGCACTTTTCTAGCGCCGCCCACGGCCCCACTCCTCCCCAGAGAGCTCCGGCAGCCATTTTTTTGGCATTCTGCCTGTGGAGGATTTCCAGGAAAGAGCTCTGCAACGCTGGGAGACCTAAAGCAGGGAATCTGGAGGACACACACTCCGCTTTTTAGGGTGCCGGAATAGGTACTATATATATTATATATTTCTGTTCGGTCGGGCTGTATACCCTTTCCCATATACCCTCAGTGATCACTCTCCTAGGAGACAACAGCATGTCGTCCACAAGGAGCAAGGGTGCCAAGGCACAGGGTTATTTTGCGACCTGTACCTCTTGTGCGGCTAAGTTACCTGCGGGTTCCACCTACCCTCACTGTGAGCAATGCTCAACCCCTGTTTTGCTTGCTCAGCCGGAGCCTCGGTCACTAGGGGGCCCCTCGGCTCAGGTGGAACCCCTTGCTCCCCCTGTCCAGGCAGCAGGGACAGAGTTTGCAGTTTTTGCTGAAAAACTCTTTGAGTCACTCTCACAATCCATGGCTCAGTCTATGGACAAATGGTCTGCCAAGCTGCTTGAAGCTTTGCAGTCCAGACCGGTCCTTCCACAGGCCCCGGGCCCTGTTGGATCTTCGCCTCCAGGCCCCTCTCTGTCCGCGCCGCAGCACGTTCCCAGGAGGGGCCCTAGGTCTCACGTGGAGGACTCCGGCCCGGACCACAGTCCCAGACCGGCTAAGCGGGCCCGCTGGGAATCTTCCCCGACTTCTTCACGCTGCTCGGGTTCCCAGCTTGAGGACTCTCTGGAGGACGAGGCGGACGTCGCAGCTCAGGGCTCTGACCCTGACGTTGCTCTCAATCTTGATACACCTGAAGGGGACGCCATAGTAAATGACCTTATCTCGTCCATCAACCAGGTGTTAGATATATCTCCCCCGCCGCCACCTGTAGAGGAGTCAACTTCTCAGCAGGAGAAACACCAGTTTCGGTTCCCTAAACGTACACGGAGTGCGTTTTTCGATCACTCTAACTTCAGAGATGCTGTCCAGAAGCCCAGAGCGGTTCCGGACAAGCGCTTTACTAAACGCCTTACTGACACACGTTACCCCTTCCCCTCTGACGTTGTTAAGGGTTGGGCTCAATGTCCCAAGGTGGATCCCCCAGTCTCTAGATTGGCGGCTAGATCTGTGGTATCGGTTGCAGATGGCTCATCGCTAAAGGATGCCAATGACAGGCAGATAGAGCTCCTGGTGAAATCCATCTATGAAGCCACGGGCGCGTCTTTTGCCCCGGCTTTTGCAGCCGTGCGGGCACTCCAAGCTATCTCAGCTTGTCTGGCTGAGATTAATGCGGTCACACGTAATTCTGCTCCGCAGGTTGCGTCTTTGACTTCTCAGGCGTCAGCTTTTTCTTCCTACGCCATGAACGCAGTTCTAGACTCTGCTAGCCGTACAGCGGTGGCATCCGCTAACTCTGTGGCAGTCCGCAGGGCCATGTGGCTGCGCGAATGGAAGGCAGACTCGGCTTCCAAGAGGTTCTTAACCGGTTTGCCGTTTTCTGGCGACCGCTTGTTTGGCGAACGATTGGATGAGATTATTAAGGAATCCAAGGGAAAGGACTCCTCCTTACCCCAGTCCAAACCGAAGAGACCTCAGCAACGGAAAATACAATCGAGGTTTCGGTCCTTTCGTCCCTCCGCCAAGCCCCAATCCTCTTCGTCCAGCAGGCCGGAGAAAGGCTAGAGGAACTCCTATGCGTGGCGGTCCAAGTCACGCCCCCAAAAGGCCGCAGGAGGCACTGCTTCCAAGGCGGCCTCCTCATGACTCTCGGCATCCCCGAACCGCATCCTCGGTCGGTGGCAGGCTCTCCCGCTTTTGCGACGCCTGGTGGCCACATGTTCAAGACCAATGGGTGAGAGACATTCTGTCTCACGGTTACAGGATAGAGTTCAGCTCTCGTCCCCCGACTCGTTTCTTCAGAATCTCTCCGCCCCCCGAGCGAGCCGATGCACTTTTTCAGGCGGTGAACGCTCTGAAGACAGAAGGAGTTGTGATCCCTGTTCCCCCCCAGGAACATGGTCACGGCTTTTACTCCAACTTGTTTGTGGTGCCAAAGAAGGACGGCTCGTTCCATCCCGTTCTGGACCTCAAACTGCTCAACAGACATGTGAGCACCAGACGGTTTCGGATGGAATCTCTCCGCTCGGTCATCGCTTCGATGTCACAAGGAGACTTCCTAGCATCGATCGACATCAAGGATGCTTATCTCCATGTGTCGATCGCATCCGAACATCAACGCTTTTTGCGTTTCGCCATCGGGGACGAACACCTTCAGTTCGTGGCATTGCCTTTCGGCCAGGCGACAGCCCCACGGGTGTTCACCAAGGTCATGGCATCTGTTGTGGCGGTCCTACACTCTCAGGGCCACTCGGTGATTCCCTACTTAGACGATCTTCTGGTCAGGGCACCTTCTCAGATGGCGTGTCAAAACAGCCTTTCCGTCGCTCTGGCGACTCTCCAGCAGTTCGGGTGGATCATCAACTTCCCAAAATCCAAGTTGACACCGACCCAATCACTGACGTACCTTGGGATGGCGTTTCATACTCAGTCAGCAGTAGTCAGGCTACCGCTGGACAAACAGCTTTCGCTGCAGGCAGGGGTGCAATCTCTTCTTCGGGGTCAGTCACACCCCTTGAGGCGCCTCATGCACTTCCTAGGGAAGATGGTGGCAGCGATGGAGGCAGTGCCCTTCGCGCAATTCCATCTGCGGCCACTCCAGTGGGACATTCTCCGCAAATGGGACAGGAGGTCGACTTCCCTCGACAGGAACGTCTTTCTTTCCCTTGCAACCAAGACGTCACTTCAGTGGTGGCTCCTTCCCAACTCTCTGTCGCAGGGAAAATCCTTCCTACCCCCCACCTGGGCTGTGGACGCGAGCCTGTCAGGGTGGGGGGCGGTTTTTCTCCACCACAGGGCTCAGGGAACCTGGACTCCGATAGAGTCATCCCTTCAGATCAATATTCTGGAGATAAGGGCAGTGTATCTAGCCCTATTGGCCTTTCATCGGTGGCTGGAGGGCAGGCAGATCCGGATCCAGTCGGACAACGCCACTGCCGTCGCATACATCACCCACCAAGGCGGCACTCGCAGTCGTCAAGCCTTCCAGGAAGTCCGACGGATTCTGCAGTGGGTGGAAGCCACAGCTTCCACCATCTCCGCAGTTCACATCCCGGGCGTAGAAAACTGGGAAGCAGATTTTCTCAGTCGACAGGGCATGGACGCGGGGGAATGGTCTCTTCACCCAGACGTGTTTCGAGAGATCTGTCGCCGCTGGGGAACGCCGGACGTCGATCTCATGGCGTCACGGCACAACAACAAAGTCCCGGCATTCATGGCCCGGTCTCAAGATCACAGAGCTCTGGCGGCGGACGCATTAGTTCAGGATTGGTCGCAGTTTCGACTGCCCTATGTATTTCCTCCTCTAGCGATGCTGCCCAGAGTGCTGCGCAAAATCAGGTCCGACTGTCGTCGCGCCATTCTCGTCGCCCCAGATTGGCCGAGGCGGTCGTGGTACCCGGATCTGTGGCATCTCACGGTGGGTCAACCGTGGGCGCTCCCAGACCGCCCAGACTTGCTGTCACAAGGGCCGTTTTTCCATCTGAATTCTGCGGCCCTCAACCTGACTGTGTGGCCATTGAGTCCTGGCTCCTAGCGTCCTCAGGGTTATCTCAAGATGTCATTGCCACTATGAGACAGGCCAGGAAACCAATGTCCGCCAAGATCTATCACAGGTCTTGGAGGATCTTCTTATCCTGGTGCTCTGATAATGGTTTTACTCCCTGGCCCTTTGCCTTACCCACTTTTCTTTCATTCCTTCAATCCGGAATGGACAAGGGTTTGTCTCTCAGCTCTCTCAAGGGACAAGTATCGGCGCTATCCGTATTTTTTCAAAAGCGTCTAGCCAGGCTTCCGCAGGTCCGCACGTTCCTGCAGGGAGTTTGCCACATAGTCCCACCTTACAAGCGTCCGCTGGAACCCTGGGACCTTAACAGGGTGCTAACGGCTCTTCAGAAACCACCTTTCGAGCCGCTGCGGGATGTCTCTTTATCACGTCTTTCGCAGAAGGTGGCATTTCTAGTGGCAGTTACATCGCTCCGTAGAGTGTCGGAGCTGGCAGCGCTGTCATGCAAAGCCCCCTTCCTGGTTTTTCACCAGGATAAGGTGGTTCTGCGTCCGGTCCCGGAATTTCTCCCTAAGGTGGTATCCCCTTTTCATCTCAATCAGGATATCTCCTTACCTTCATTTTGCCCTCATCCAATTCACCAATGTGAAAAGGATTTGCACTCATTAGATCTGGTGAGAGCACTCCGGCTCTACGTGTCTCGCACGGCGCCCCTGCGCCGTTCAGATGCCCTCTTTGTCCTTGTCGCTGGCCAGCGTAAGGGTTCGCAGGCTTCCAAGTCAACCTTGGCTCGGTGGATCAAGGAACCGATTCTTGAAGCCTACCGTTCTTCTGGGCTTCCGCTTCCTTTGGGGCTGAAAGCCCATTCTACCAGAGCCGTGGGTGCGTCCTGGGCATTGCGGCACCGGGCTACGGCTCAACAGGTGTGTCAGGCAGCTACCTGGTCTAGTCTGCACACTTTCACGAAACACTATCAGGTGCATACCTATGCTTCGGCAGACGCCAGTCTAGGTAGGCGAGTCCTTCAGGAGGCGGTTACCCACCTGTAAGAGGGGGTCGTTTTCGGCTCTTTTTATCGAGGTATTCTTTTACCCACCCAGGGACTGCTTTTGGACGTCCCAATTGTCTGGGTCTCCCAATGGAGCGACAAAGAAGAAGGGAATTTTGTTTACTTATCGTAAATTCCTTTTCTTCTAGCTCCTATTGGGAGACCCAGCACCCGCCCCTGTTCCCTTCGGGCTGTTTGTTCTTTTGTGTACACATGTTGTTCATGTTGAATTGTTCTTTTGGTTCATGGTCTTCAGTTCTCCGAACATCCTTCGGATTGAATTTACCTTAGACCAATTTATAAGTTTCCTCCTTCCTGCTTTTGCACCAAAACTGAGGAGCCCGTGATGCACGGGAGGGTGTATAGGCAGAGGGGAGGGGTTACACTTTTTAAAGTGTAATACTTTGTGTGGCCTCCGGAGGCAGAAGCTATATACCCAATTGTCTGGGTCTCCCAATAGGAGCTAGAAGAAAAGGAATTTACGGCAAGTAAACAAAATTCCCTTCTTTGGCAGCATTTTGCTAACATTGAAGTCAATGAGAATTATCAAAACGCATCCTAAGAGAAATTTCCAGTGTTTTACATGCTTTTTTGTCAAAATAAAAGCATGCGTTTTTGGCATTATAGTGAGGTCAAGAGCTTGCCATTTGCCCTCACATCCATTCTGACTTTAAAAAATGAGTTAATCAATACTTTTACTTTATTTTGAACATAATTATTAAATCTCATTAATCATTTTTGGAAAATTATTATTATAGTGTTTGATTTATAGTTTATAATTTCTTTTTATTTTTTTTTCATTTTTTTAACTACTGTTTGAATGTTCAAACTTTATTTAGTTGTGTATTTGTATTGAAAACGCATCTCAATTTAAGCACTGAAAATGCATGCAAAACGCGGGAAAAAAAGGAATAAAAACGCTTGTGTATTTCCTGCATTTATGTAGTCAAAACCAAATTTGACAATGACAAATGCTGCCAGAGGATCCGTTCATTTCAGCAAGTAACTGAATGCAACGTGCGCACATGGCCTTACAATTGTGAAATGTTTGATGCAAATTTATAAATTAATCCAAAATGTTGTGTTTATTCATGTTTATAGGAGTTGTCTGTGATGCCATGAACTATGAAACTTGGCTTAATGTTAATTTTGGAGAGTTTCAAATCATCTCTAAATATGCAGATCTCGTGCAGTTAAACAGAAATTTAACACAGGTAAGTCTTTATTACGGGCATTACAAAAATATTACAGAAAGGAAATTTTTCTACTTCATGTTCGAGAGAGGTCATAATGTGCCATGACTGGGCTCACCCATAATGATATCACCCTGTCACATGATAACACAAAAGACTTAATGGCTTTCATTCAACAAAACCCTACAATTTGATCTGAAAATAAAAAATTGGGCACATTAGAATTCAGCACATTCAAGTCAATATTTATACAAAAATAAGTGACAAATGAAAATCTGCAAACCACCAATCTGTGATTTCCTACTGGAAATTCTAGCAGCAGGCTATGATCCTTTTCATGTGATCAAAGGGTCTTTACCCTTAAATTTACTGTTGGTGATGTTAAGATCACTATGGGATAGTGAGGAACCGGGGCTCCTAAGTAGAGATGAGCGAACCGGTCCCGGTTCGGCTCGAGGTCGGTTCGCCGAACGGAGGTCCAGTTCGAGTTCGGCTCGTCGAACGCTCGACGAACCGAACTCGAACTGCATAGGAAACAATGGCAGGCAATCACAAATACAGAAAAACACCTAGAAAACACCCTCAAAGGTGTCCAAAAGGTGACAAACAACTCACAACACAACACAAACACATGGGAAAGTGACAAGGACATATACTCATGCGAAAACAAAACAGCTGGACAAGGAAAAAGAGGAGGACACACAGATATATGAGTATATGCAAGGAAACATCGATTCCATTATTGTGCAACTTGAGCCCTGCTCATTTTAGGCTTCCAATCTGGATAAATTGCCTGAGCTCGCCACGTACGCCTTGGGGATCTTGTCATGTCCTGCAGCCAGCGTTCTCTCGGAACCTGTCTTCAGTGCTGCTGGGGGTCTGCTGGCAGATAAGCACACGCGTCTGTCCACTGACAATGTGGACATGGCTCTCAGAGGACTGTTCTTCCCCTGGGTCAGCCAGGGGAGGCGAAAGGCACGCGTATTTTTTAGAGTGCTTCATGCAAAGCATCTTTTTCATCTTGAAAATGGGGGTCAACTGATGCCAGTCAAGTGGGGTGTGTGTGGCCCAATTAGTGGAAACGAGGGAGACTGTGGTTGGAGTCCCCTCACTGTGTTTCTAAAAGAACCAAGATGAACAAGTCATGGCTCTCAGAGGACTTTTCTTCCCCTGGGTCAGCCAGGGGACGGGAAAGGCACGCGTATTTTTGAGAGTGCTTCATGCAAAGCATCTTTTTCATCTTGAAAATGGGGGTCAACTGATGCCAGTCAAGTGGGGTGTGTGTGGCCCAGTTAGTGGAAATGAGGGAGACTGTGGTTGGAGTCCCCTCGCTGTGTTTCTAAAAGAACAAAGATGAATAAGTCATGGCTCTCAGAGGACTTTTCTTCCCCTGGGTCAGCCAGGGGACGGGAAAGGCACGCTTATTTTTGAGAGTGCTTCATGCAAAGCATCTTTTTCATCTTGAAAATGGGGGTCAACTGATGCCAGTCAAGTGGGGTGTGTGTGGCCCAATTAGTGGAAACGAGGGAGACTGTGGTTGGAGTCCCCTCGCTGTGTTTCTAAAAGAACCAAGATGAACAAGTCATGGCTCTCAGAGGACTTTTCTTCCCCTGGGTCAGCCAGGGGACGGGAAAGGCACACGTATTTTTGAGAGTGCTTCATGAAAAGCATCTTTTTCATCTTGAAAATGGGGGTCAACTGATGCCAGTCAAGTGGGGTGTGTGTGGCCCAGTTAGTGGAAACGAGGGAGACTGTGGTTGGAGTCCCCTCGCTGTGTTTCTAAAAGAACCAAGATGAACAAGTCATGGCTCTCAGAGGACTTTTCTTCTCCTGGGTCAGCCAGGGGACGGGAAAGGCACGCGTATTTTTGAGAGTGCTTCATGCAAAGCATCTTTTTCATCTTGAAAATGGGGGTCAACTGATGCCAGTCAAGTGGGGTGTGTGTGGCCCAATTAGTGGAAACGAGGGAGACTGTGGTTGGAGTCCCCTCGCTGTGTTTGTAAAAGAACCAAGATGAACAAGTCATGGCTCTCAGAGGACTTTTCTTCCCCTGGGTCAGCCAGGGGACGGGAAAGGCACGCGTATTTTTGAGAGTGCTTCATGCAAAGCATCTTTTTCATCTTGAAAATGGGGGTCAACTGATGCCAGTCAAGTGGGGTGTGTGTGGCCCAGTTAGTGGAAACGAGGGAGACTGTGGTTGGAGTCCCCTCGCTGTGTTTTACATGCTTTTAGAAGGGCATGACATGGCTTGGAGGTTGACTTTCAGCATCTGCAAACTGTTGGCTACCAAAATGCTGCCTTTCCAACACCTGTGGTTATAGACAATGAGGAACATACTGATGAAGATGAGACGCAGATACCCGATTGGGATGACAACTTAAATATTCGGTCAGGGCAAGAAGAGGCTCGGTCTGAGGGGGAGGGGAGTGCAAACACAACAATTGATGATGAAGTTCTAGATCCCACCTACTGTCAACCCACAGTCAGACACTCGAGGAGGTCAACAGAGGCGGTGGAGGAGGATGCAACCGACGACGAAGTTACCTTGCGCCTTCCTGGACAGAGTCGGAGCACTGGTAGCACGTCTACAACTGCATCCTCAGCCACCACTCTGCCTCTGAGCATTATTCGGGGTGGATCAACAGGTCGCATGGCCTCTAAGCCTTGCCTAGCCTGGTCCTTTTTTGACATAGAAAAAGATCGCCCAAATTATGTGATCTGTAAAATTTGTCATGGTTCTCTTAGTAGAGGTCAAAACCTCAGCAGTTTGACAACTTCTTCCATGAATCGTCACATGAATAAATATCATATGGCCCGGTGGGAAGCTCACCGTGCTGCAGTGCGGCCTAGCGGAGCGAACCATCAACCGCCTGCCCCTTCCAGTGCATCCACGCGCTCGTCATCTTCTAGGACTGTGGGGACAGCTGTCACACCTGTTTTTCCACCCACAACTTCCACCACTGTAACCGCAACAGGCAGTTTGCTTGGTAGGTCGTCAGTTGGTTTGGAAGGGGAAACAAGTGAGTGTGTACAGCTCTCTCAGACATCGATAGCACCAACGTTGGATGAAGGCAACATCATGTCTCCGCCTGCACTTTCCTCACAAACCTGCATTTTTCCAGGGACACCCTACTCAACACCGTCTACACACAGCAGCCAGATCTCTGTCCCTCAGATGTGGTCAAATAAAAGGCCACTTCCTGCGACCCATGACAAAGCTAAGAGGTTGACTCTATCCCTCTGTAAGCTGTTGGCTACCGAAATGCTGCCTTTCCGCCTAGTGGACACACAGGATTTTAGAGACCGTATGTCTGTCGCTGTGATCCAGTACAAGATGCCCAATCACCACTGCTTCTCCAAGAAAAGCATGCCCGCGCTACACCAGCATGTCGCACACAACATCACCACTTCCTTGAGAAACTCTGTGTGCGACAGGGTGCATTTCAACACAGATACTTGGACCAGTAAGCATAGACAGGGTCATTACATGTCACTGACTGGGCACTGGCAAACTATGGTGAGAGATGGAGAAGGGTCTGCTGTACAAGTCTTGCCGTCCCCACGAGTTGTTTCAATCCTTCTTCTGTATGTAGAAGTTAATACACTGCTTCTGCCTCTTCAACCTCGTGTGGGTCCTCCACCTTGGCGCAAACCCTGTGTGGTCAGGCCACCCTTCCTTGTAACTGCGCACAAGGACTACCACACACCTCCTTACTATGCTGGCAGCAGAGCTCAATGCCATCAGGCGGTCAAAGTTTTACTTTGAAATGTATGGGAAATGTGAGTCACACCGCTGAGAAGTTGTGGACGGTTAGCTCTGGATACCGAGTTTCATCAATGGTTGTCTCCACTCAACCAGCAGCCAGGGAAGGCCGGGTGCGACAATGATGCAAACATGGGTGCGGCCCTTCGCTGTGACAATGTGACACACATGGCTTGTGTGGTTCACGTGTTGAACCTGGTTGTCCAGCAATTTTTAAAGCACTATCCTGGCCCACATGGCCTTCTGCAGAGAGCACGGTGTAACGCCTTCCTTGATCCACACACTCAGATGGGCTGTTAATGATAGGCTAGAGGGAAGCCACTCACCAAGCAGGACCCCTAGAACCCTGAAACCCTTTAACCCCTATACAGGGATTAGGAATTGCACAGGGCCCAAGGTGATTAATACCTGTGGAAGGCTGCAGTTCCAGAGAATAGTAGTCAGGCAGGGTCAAAACATTAATTGAGGAACAGGAACAGAATGGGACGGCCAGGACTTAATCAGAAAACAAGCAGAGGTGAAATGCGGATCGGCCAACAAGGTACATAAACAGCAAGCAGGAAAAGTAGTCAGGTAACAAGCACACAAAATCATAAAACTGAACTGGGGGTAAAAGTAACCAGAGGTCATAGCTATGTCTGGCAGTGGTCTGCAGACAGGATGGGCATAAAAAAGGGTGTGGTGTCTTCCCATTGGTTGTAGCTGAATGATGGTATTTCATCTGTGAGATACCCACCAGCTACATTCAGCCAGAGATTCTGCATCTGTCAAGGTAATGCAGCCCAGTGGGTGAGCATAACCTGCGTCCACCTGCGCCGCTGGCATCGACTCCTCTCCCATCATCAGCACTATTCATGAAAGGAACACGTTGTCACCTGGCGACTGGAGTACAAATTGACGGAGCGGACTCCGTTGGTGACTTAACAGCCGTGTGCGGCAATGATGCAAACCTGGCTGCGGGCCATCGTCAGGGCAATGTGACACACGTGCCTTGTATGGCTCACGTGTTGAACCTAATTCTCAAGCAATTTTTAAAACACCATCACGGCCTACATGGCCTTGTGCAGCGTGCACGCTCGCTATGTGCTCACTTCCATCGTGCGCACACAGCAGCTCAACAACTTTCGTCGCTACAGAAGTCTTTAGGTCTGGTGGTTAAACGCCTGAAATGCGATGTGCCCACACACAGGATTTTGAATCTGCACATGTTGCAGCGTTTGTGGCAGCACCGCCGAACCCTGCTGCAATACGTTATGACATATAGCCTGGGATAACTTGATCCAGAGGTGGTGCAGATCACGCTGCTGGAGTGGTGTCAGATCAAGGACCTATGCACCCTGCTACACAGTTTACAAATGTCGACGAAGATGTTTATCACTGGCAATGTCATTCTCAGCGTGACAATTCTGGTCATCTACATGATGGAGCGCACTGTAATTATTATTCGGAGTCAGGTGTTGGGACAAGAGGAAGGGGAGGAAGTACAGGAGGAGTCATATGCGGAAGGGATAACAAGATCTACGAGGTCCAGATGGTCAGCGGCACCTATGCGGCAGTCATGGTGAGGGAGAGGGATTAACAAGGGTGCATAGTATCAGCAAAAAGTGTTGAGGAAGGTGCAGGAGCCCATGAAGAAATGGAGGACGAACTGGCGATGGGCATGGAAGACTCAGCAGATGAGTGAGAGCTTGCTCACATTTCGGTTGTGCGAGGTTGGGGGGAGAGGGCAGAGGAAGGAGGCACGATTCTCACCTCTCTGCCACCAACACACCAAGGACTTGGTCCTCCTGGATGCACAAGACACATAAGCGGCTTCTTGCTGCACTACCTACAACATGACCCTCGGATTGTACGAATTCAAAGTAATCCAGAATACTGGGTTGCCACACTGTTACATCCCCGGTACAAGACAAAATTTGGCAAAATAATTCCTGCCATAGAAATGGACGCACGTATACAGGAGTATCTGCAGAATGTGGTACGCAATCTTAGATCTACTTTTCCACTAAACACCAGTGCTGCACAGAGTGAATCTCAACGCTTTGTCATGGATAGGAGGAAATGGTCTTTTACTTGTCCACATCGGAGGGACCGAGGGATGGCTGCTGTGCTGAGATGGCGTTGAGTACGGTGTCCCTGCAGAGTTGCACTTTTGGTCATATACCAAAATGAGTTGAAAAAGGACAGATGCTGGTGGAAAGGGGAACAGTTGTGTTGGAAAGGGGAAAAAAGTTTTGGTCCGTGGATTTTGTGGTTAAGCAACAGTAACATTTGCTGAAGAAACACCATCTGTTACAGTGGGACTGGCAGATTTGGATAAAGTGGTATATACTATGTTACCGCTATATAACGAAAATTAATAAGAAAAGAAAGAGAAAGGTATATATCCCCATCAGCAGTCAGTGTCCACCGTGCTCCCAGTTGGAAAAGGAGAGGTTGGCAACTGGAAGGTTTGGTGGAGGATACAGAGCTGTGTGGCTATGAAACTAATAGTAGCCTGAACCGAGTTAGACGCCACTCGGATCTGGAGACTGTGAGCCCTGTTAGCGTCACAGGGTCCACATGCCCACCCAGCCCAGGAACTCCCTGTTAACAACACAGGGGCCATTGAGTACGCTGACCGTGTGCGTAGGGGCACACCTGTGGACAGCAGGCGCATCAGCAGCAGCAGGCTTGTTAATGCCACTGGGCTGCACAAGCAGGACTGGTAGGACAGGAGCTGGTCTTAACCGTTCTGCGTTACCAACTGTGGTGGTGGCCTGCATCGACACCCTATCCCTGCCTACCTCTGGCCTAAAGCCGCAATGGGTTCAAAACATGGAGGTGTGCTCTTTCGGAGCATAATAGAAGACTGCGCACCTCCTTGTTGGCTCCAGCCCCTTTTATAACCTGGGTCCGCCCCAAACCAGGGTGAACCACAATGCACCTCCTGGAGACAAAAGTAGAGTGACACGTCATGAGTGGCATAACTAGCGTCCTATTTGGAACCGCAACTTCAATGATGACCTCATGGCTGCCATGACCCAAATACCTCACCAGTCATCGTCTGACCATCAATAATGCAGTGAAAAGTCATAGGGGTGGGCCTCTGCAAGCCATTTGGGAGGACACCTGATGCCCTGTGGTCTATATGTGCCCCCCCACATCAGGGGCAGGGCCAAAGAGTTCATTACCGGACCTAGTCTCTGATGCAGTAAGTGCCTGAGCATGCTCAGTAGCATGAAATACAGTCTCTGAAAAAAGACTATCAGCTTTAGCATGGTGTCTAGGCACAAAACAGGACTTAGACCCGGCACGGAGTGCAAGTACCTGTGCAAAGAGGCTTTTCACACTTAGTGTGGGAGCATGCGCTGTATCCCGAAATGAAGACTTAGCGTCAGGAATGGCACAGTCAGGCTGAGCATACTCACTAGGCGAAACACTGTAATTAGGCTGCAGCTGGGGTAAATCGGCACACGCATGCGCACTAGCTGCCTATCCACACTTAGACGTGGAGGGGAAATTGCTCTTGGAGATGCTGTCTATGAACAGAAGGAAAAGCTAAAGGAAGCCTGACTTTCTATCCCTCCGAATTATCAAATGCAGCAATGAATTCCCTGAGTTTGCTATAACATTAGCGTAGCAAAATGTGCATGAGGGTGTCATGTAGAGGTGCTATAAATAGCTTGTCACCAGTGGGGCACTAATGGAATACAACAGCCAGTTCTATGATGCCACTAAATGGCAGTATTTTTTGCTATCATTATAGCTTATTAAAAACAGAGCAGGAGGGTGTCATGCAGAGGTGCTGCACATAGATTTGCACTAGTGTGACTAGACAAAAGTCCAATAGCCACGTTTAGGATGCCACTAGGTACACTGACTGTTTGCTAGTATAATGGCTTAGTTAAAAAAAAGTTGGACTGTGCAATGCAGGCAGACGTGCTGCAAATATCTTTACAATAGTGTGAATAGACAAAAGTCCAATAGCCACGTTTAGGATGCCACTAGGTACACTGACTGTTTGCTAGCATAATGGCTTAGTTAAAAAGAGTTTGAGTGTGCAATGCAGGCAGACGTGCTGCAAATATCTTTACAATAGTTTGAATAGACAAAAGTACAATAGCCACTTCTTGTATGCCACAAGGTACACTGACTGTTTGCTAGTATAATGGCTTAGTTAAAAAAAGTTGGAGTGTGCAATGCAGGCAGACGTGCTGCAAATATCTTTACAATAGTGTGAATAGACAAAAGTACAATAGCCACTTCTTGTATGCCACAAGGTACACTGACTGTTTGCTAGTATAATGGCTTAGTTAAAAAAAGTTGGAGTGTGCAATGCAGGCAGACGTGCTGCAAATATCTTTACAATAGTGTGAATAGACAAAAGTACAATAGCCACGTTTAGGATGCCACTAGGTACACTGACTGTTTGCTAGCATAATGGTTTAGTTAAAAAAAGTTGGAGTGTGCAATGCAGGCAGACGTGCTGCAAATATCTTTACAATAGTGTGAATAGACAAAAGTACAATAGCCACGTTTAGGATGCCACTAGGTACACTGACTGTTTACTAGTATAATGGCTTAGTTAAAAAAAGCCGGACTGTGCAATGCAGGCAGACGTGCTGCAAATATCTTTACAATAGTGTGAATAGACAAAAGTACAATAGCCACGTTTAGGATACCACTAGGTACACTGACTGTTTGCTAGTATAATGGCTTAGTTAAAAAAAAGTTGGACTGTGCAATGCAGGCAGACGTGCTGCAAATATCTTTACAATAGTGTGAATAGACAAAAGTACAATAGCCACGTTTAAGATGCCACTAGGTACACTGACTGATTGCTAGTATAATGGCTTAGTTAAAAAAAGTTGGACTGTGCAATGCAGGCAGACGTGCTGCAAATATCTTTACAATAGTGTGAATAGACAAAAGTACAATAGCCACTTCTTGTATGCCACAAGGTACACTGACTGTTTGCTAGTATAATGGCTTAGTTAAAAAAAGTTGGAGTGTGCAATGCAGGCAGACGTGCTGCCAATATCTTTACAATAGTGTGAATAGACAAAAGTACAATAGCCACGTTTAGGATGCCACTAGGTACACTGACTGTTTGCTAGTATAATGGCTTAGTTAAAAAAAAGTTGGACTGTGCAATGCAGGCAGACGTGCTGCAAATATCTTTACAATAGTGTGAATAGACAAAAGTACAATAGCCACGTTTAGGATGCCACTAGGTACACTGACTGTTTGCTAGCATAATGGCTTAGTTAAAAAAAGTTGGAGTGTGCAATGCAGGCAGACGTGCTGCAAATATCTTTACAATAGTGTGAATAGACAAAAGTCCAATAGCCACGTTTAGGATGCCACTAGGTACACTGACTGTTTGCTAGCATAATGGCTTAGTTAAAAAGAGTTTGAGTGTGCAATGCAGGCAGACGTGCTGCAAATATCTTTACAATAGTGTGAATAGACAAAAGTACAATAGCCACTTCTTGTATGCCACTAGGTACACTGACTGTTTGCTAGTATAATGGCTTAGTTAAAAAAAGTTGGAGTGTGCAATGCAGGCAGACGTGCTGCAAATATCTTTACAATAGTGTGAATAGACAAAAGTACAATAGCCACGTTTAGGATGCCACTAGGTACACTGACTGCTAGCATAATGGCTTAGTTAAAAAAAGTTGGAGTGTGCAATGCAGGCAGACGTGCTGCAAATATCTTTACAATAGTGTGAATAGACACAAGTACAATAGCCACGTTTAGGATGCCACTAGGTACACTGACTGTTTGCTAGTATAATGGCTTAGTTAAAAAAAAGTTGGACTGTGCAATGCAGGCAGACGTGCTGCAAATATCTTTACAATAGTGTGAATAGACAAAAGTCCAATAGCCACGTTTAGGATGCCACTAGGTACACTGACTGTTTGCTAGCATAATTGCTTAGTTAAAAAGAGTTTGAGTGTGCAATGCAGGCAGACGTGCTGCAAATATCTTTACAATAGTGTGAATAGACAAAAGTACAATAGCCACTTCTTGTATGCCACTAGGTACACTGACTGTTTGCTAGTATAATGGCTTAGTTAAAAAGAGTTTGAGTGTGCAATGCAGGCAGACGTGATGCAAATATCTTTACAATAGTGTGAATAGACAAAAGTACAATAGCCACGTTTAGGATGCCACTAGGTACACTGACTGTTTGCTAGTATAATGGCTTAGTTAAAAAGAGTTGGAGTGTGCAATGCAGGCAGACGTGATGCAAATATCTTTGCAATAGTGTGACTAGACAAAAGTCCAATAGCCACGTTTAGGATGCCACTAGGTACACTGACTGTTTGCTAGTATAATGGCTTAGTTAAAAAGAGTTTGAGTGTGCAATGCAGGCAGACGTGCTGCAAATATCTTTGCACTACTGTGACTACACAAAAGTCCAATAGCCACGTTTAGGATGCCACTAGGTACACTGACTGTTTGCTAGCATAATGGCTTAGTTAAAAAGAGTTTGAGTGTGCAATGCAGGCAGACGTGATGCAAATATCTTTGCAATAGTGTGACTAGAGAAAAGTACAATAGCCACGTTTAGGATGCCACTAGGTACACTGACTGTTTGCTAGTATAATGGCTTAGTTAAAAAGAGTTGGAGTGTGCAATGCAGGCAGACGTGCTCTGCAAATGTCTTTGCACTAGTGGGACTATAGCAAAGTCCAATAGCCACGTTTAGGATGCCACTAGGTACACTGAGTGTTTGCTAGTATAATGGCTTAGTTATAATGAGTTGGAGTGTGCAGAGGACAGGAGGGTACAGTGCCAGGATTGTGGGGCTCTGGGTAGAGGAATGGAAGCCTGCCTTTCTATTCCCTCCTAATGGTGAAATGCAGCGACGAAATCCCTGACCTTGGCTACACAGACGCTGTCTCTGTTTTCAGGACCTGTCACCTATGGCTTTCTGACCCTGCCGGTTTGAGCCCTTAAAAGGACTGATAGAAAGTGCTCTCCCTATGCTGTCCAGCGCTGTGTATGGAGCGCATACAGCTGTATCGGCGATAGGACTCAGGAGGATGGAGCTGCGACAGTGATGTCTGACACCAAAGACGCAGAAGAGATAATGGCGTCCTGGAGGAAAATGTCCGGTTTTATAATGCAGGGACATGTGACATGGACATCCTATCACACATGCCGTTGCTTCTCTGGCTAAAAGTCCACTTAGCTGTGTGTGTGTCTGGGATTGGCTGACATGCTGGCCCCCCCCCACTACACGCGCGCGCTTTGGGAAGGAAGACAAGGAAAAAAAAAAAAAAAAATGGCGATCGCCATTATAGAAACAGCAGTGATCTGAAGGCGCTGTTCACGCACACTATACACTGAAATGTCATAATAGTGTGATTCACAGAGTGACTTACACTATTACAGCGGAAACCAAGCTAGGAATTAGCTGTTTTTTTGCTGCTAGAACCGTTCTCGAACGTTTCTAGAACTATCGAGCTTTTGCAAAAAGCTCGAGTTCTAGTTCGATCTAGAACAGGCCCCAAAATCACTCGAGCCTAGAACTGGAGAACCTCGAACCACGAACTGCGCTCAACTCTACTCCTAAGCTGTCTCTCAAGCTAGGGGGCCCTATGCTATCCCTAACCTCAGGGATGCTCCTGATGGTGGAGAGACCTGAATCTCCTTCTTGGCCCTGCTCTTGACCAGTCCTGATCTGATTGCCCCTCTTCCTCCCCCCAGGTAGGGATGGGACAGGAGTGTGATGAAACCCACAGATAAAGACAGACAAGGCAAACTCAAAACTCTGTCACAGCACACACACACAAAGGTAAAGACAATAAGAAGTTCAGGAGGAAAAACAAGAGTAGGAAGGAAGTACAAAACAACAGGGGTAAACTCCATAACCCCTCAAAGCAACAAGCACAACTTTCACCAGTAAGTCTGAGACACCACACTACACGGACCAACAGAATAAACTATAGTTAGCATGGGTGGAAGGTTTCCACCAGCATAAATAGGAAGTGAGCATATGATATAGGCCTCCCCAGAACATGTGACCAAAGGAGCAAATAGACCAGCAGAAGATCGCTAGCCTGACTATGAATCAGCACAAAGAAGGCTGACACCCGAGTCTGCCTGTGTTGAACCCAGATATCAGAGAAACCATCAGGTGGAGTGTCAGACTCTGCAATTGGAACAGCGCCCAACACCGCCATGACAGTTGGCAAAGTTTGTGCAACACTCTGTGTAACAGGTGAAAAATGAAGAAACCATCACACAAATTAATTGTTCAGCAAAGTTTGAAACAACCTCTAATGCCTAGTTAATGAGAAACAAAATATATATTTTTAGATCAATAGAATAACTTTTTGTTTTTGTGGAAAACAAAATACCAATTTATAAAAAAACAAACAAAATGTCTTTTACAGGATGTAATATCTCCAGATATTACGGCTGAACTTGTGACTAAGACAGATGTTCTTCAAAATGAATCATTGCTCATTTCATATCTAAAAAAGGTGGAGCTGGAAAATATTACGGTCTTTTTGACAGCTCTGACATCTGCAGCACAGAAGGTAAGCACATATGATGGTCAGTAGCATGTCTATTAACATAAAGATGATCAAATTTTCAGTTTGAGGATAGTTTAGAAGACACATTAAAGATTACTAAAATGATACCAGATAAGACTGGATCTGTTATTATGAAATCTAAGTAAAATCTTTGTTTTTTCCATAGGCAAATCTGTCTCAGGATCAGGTAGACATGGTAAAGGAAACTCTTTTGACTGTGGAGCTTCAGCAACTTCACTCCAACTTCTCTATGTATACTATGCACGAATGGCAGGTTTTATTTGAGATCCGCTTGACTGTCTTGATCCGATATTTTAACGCAACTTTACTTCAGCTCCTACCAACAACCATTTCCTGCATTTCCTATCAGACCATGTAAGTACGAAGCATATAAAGAGACACATTTTTGGACATATACAACTTTGTCTTTAAAAATGCGATTATAAAACTTTACAACATACTCATATCATGACGTAATACTGATACATCAATTCCGTATTTCTTTTGTTTCACAGAGTAAAAGGATTCAGCCTTGCTGCTGACACCCTGGACGATAATACAGCAAGAAATATTTACAATATCTTCATGAAAAGATTTATGACTCAACAGTCAACTTCTTTGTTAGGTAGGACTCAAAAAACTCCTAGACATGAAAACACAAATTCAGATCTTAAGTGAATGTTATGCAAGATCTTTATTAATGTCTAGTAAAGCACTTTCTTCACTTACAGATAACGCTTGTGATGATGTTGACTACAATACCTGGATTGAGAAAAATTTCGGCTACTTTTTCAAATACACCAAAACGGAAGAACTGATCTCTTATAACAAAAACCTTACACAGGTAGGTGAATATCCAAAAAGGTTAAAATTATTTAGGAAAAATGGACCTTCACATTCTCACGTCTTGACTTTTCATGCTTCTTTTCGGTAAGTCCTAAAGTCAACCAAATTTGGTTATTAGTGGCAAATGTCACTGTTTTTGACATATAAATATTGTGAAATAAAAGGCATGTGTTTAAAAATGCATATTCATTTACAAATAATTTTATGATCCAAGAAAAAAGAATGTTGTAGTTGTTATACAGTCCGTTATAAAATACTATCTGCTCTAAGACTTGAAATAAAAATGTATTGATATTTTACCTGCATTCAATCTACTGTTTGAGCTTTTGTCATTTAGACATGACAGCGCTGATTTTTAACCATGTCTTTGACTATTCCAGAATGCTCTCCCACCAGAGGTTACAGCTGACCTGGTGACCAGGACAGATGTTGTTCAAAATGAAACTTTGCTGATTTCATATCTAAATAAGGTGAACTTGGAAAACATCACTGTCTTTTTGACTGCTTTGACATCTGCGGCGCTAAAGGTGAGCACTTCTGATCCTCAAACTGGTGCCTATGAACTTTCAGATATAAGATTTAAGAATACAACATTCAGCATTTGAAGATAATTTTGCAGACTCTACCAAAAATGATAATATGGTGCAAGTTTAGGCTTCATCTGTTTCCATGAAATCTTAGCACCATCCCTAATTATTTCCATAGGCAAATATGTCTCAGGATCAAATAGACACAGTAAAGCAAACCCTCTTGGACGTAGAACTTCAGCAACTTCAGTCCAACTTCTCTACTTATACTTCTGAACAATGGCAGGTTTTAATTGAAATCCACTTGACTATCTTGATTCAGTATTTTAACGCAACCTTACTTCAGCTCCTGCCAATGGGCATTTCCTGCGATTCCTATCAAGCCATGTAAGTACTAAGCATATACAGCGACGGATTATAGCACATTTACCTCTTGTTTTTTTAAAATATGATAATAAAAAGTTTCAACCTAAAACTATCATGATGAAATATTAATATACCATCTTCATATTTCATTTGTTACACAGAGTAAAAGGATTCAGCTTTGCGGCTAACACCCTGGACGATAATACAGCGAGAGATATCTACAATTTCTTCATCAAAAGATACTTGACTCAACAGTTAACTTTTTCAGGTAAGACTCCTAGAAGTCTAAACTATGAAAACATGAATTCAAATGTTTTGTAAGTGATATATTACTTCATTATAAGTCAGACTTTTATTACCTATTATCTAAAAATGAATGTTTGTCCACTTTTTTAATTTAAAGACATTGCTTGCGATGCAGAAGACTACCAGACTTGGATTGAGAATAATTTTGCCTATTTTTTCAAATTCACCACAAAAGAAGAATTAATTTCATTCAACAAACACTTCTCAGAGGTAGGCAAATATACAAATAGGTTAAGATAAGTAATGGACAAAAAGTAAGATATTAGTGTTCAGATTATGCTTACCGAATGGGGTACCCGACTGTTTATCAGGGAAATCTTCAAGAAAAATGCTCGGGTTTTCCATTGAATTTATTAGGTTTGCTACTCGTGACTAATACTGGAACAATACGTGGAATTTGTTAACCATAATCCGAAAACAAATATCTTACTTTTCGCCTATCACTAGTTAAAATTAATTAGAAACATGGAGAATCATATTCTTTTACCTTGAGTTTTCAAATGGTTCATTCAGAATCTACGATCCTCAATTTTTCAATAGGTTGGAAGATACAAAATAACAATATTTAGATGTTAATGGCATCTTTCTAGATATGGATTACATCTGTGTTAATGTATATCATTATCTAAGTGGATATTGTAAAAGGAGAGCAAATAAGAATAAAGCCAAGTGTTTAGAAATGGACAGTGCCTTTCAAATAATTTCAAAGACAAATGTTTCAGATGTTCCACAGTCAATTTCAAAATGTAAAATTGAAATAAGTTTCTATAGAGTAATTCATTTGTTTTCCATTTGATATTAATATTGCTGAAGTTTTATCATTTGACTATACCTGTGCTAGTTTTTGATCATAACTTTCCCTCTTTTAGAATGCTCTACCCCCAGAAATTACAGCTTATCTTGTGACCAACACAGATGTGCTTCAGAATGAAACCTTGCTCATTTCATATCTAAGTAAGGTGGAGTTAGACAATATCACCATCTTTTCGACTGCTCTGACATATGCAGCAGTAAAGGTGAGGACTTCTGACCTAAAATATTGATGACAATGAAGTTTAGGTTGATCGCAGCTTTTAAAATTTTAGAATAATTTAGCAGCTGCATCCAAGATTACTAATTGATTGCTCTCTGTGAGAGAGGCAAAATTATTATTTTGTAGTTGTGATACATTTTAATGGCTAACTAAAATAAAAAGATGTTACAAAGCATGCTTTCGAGACTTCTCAGGTCTCTTCATCAGGCATGGTATGACAAAATATGTAAAGAAACACAAGTATACACACAAACAGAGCAGAGGGATGGCTTAATTAAAGGACATTTAGATAAACAAACACTGAGCTTAAGCTGGGGTCACACTAAACGACAGCGACAACGACGTCGCTGTTACGTCACCATTTTCTGTGACGTAGCAGCGACCTTGTAAGTCGCTGTTATGATTGCTGCTTAGCTGTCAAACACAGCAGCCGAAGCAGCGATCATAACGTCGCTACATGTGCAGAGAGCAGGGAGCCGCGCCCACTGCTTAGCGCTGGCTGCTTGCTCTCCTAGCTACAGTACACATCGGGTTAATTAACCCGATGTGTACTGCAGCTACATGTGCAGAGAGCTGGGAGCCGCGCACACTGCTTAGCGCTGGCTCCTTGCTCTCCTAGCTACAGTACACATTGGGTTAATTAACCTGAGGTGTACTGCAGCTACATGTCACAGTGCAGAGAGCAGGGAGCCACGGACACTGCTTAGCGCTGGCTCCTTGCTCTCCTAGCTACAGTACACATAGGGTTGATTACCCGATGCGTACTGCAGCTACATGTGCACAGAGCAGGAGTCGGCACTAACAGCAAGAGCGGCGGAGGCTGGTAACGAAGGTAAATATCGGGTAACCAGGGAAAGGTCTTCCCTTGGTTATCCGATGTTTAGAGTGGTTACAGCTTTCCGCAGCTGCCAGACGCCGGCTCCTGCTCCCTGCTTGCTTCATTTCGTCACTCTCTCGCTGTCACACACAGCGATGTGCGCTTCACAGCGGGAGAGCGACGACGAAAAAATGAAGCAGGACATTCAGCAACGAGCAACGACCTCACAGCAGGGGCCAGCTCGTTGCTGGATGTCACACACAGCGACAGCGATGACACATCGCTGCAACGTCACAGAAAATGGTGACGTAGCAGCGACGTCCTTGTCATCGTCGCTGTGTGTGACACCACCTTTAGATAGAGAATCCTTAATTAGCTTTGATTAGTGGTGTGAAAGTTTTATTGTTCCAATATCCATGTAGGATTAGAGGTCTGGTGCCCTCACAGTCTCTGGAGACCCCACAGATTTTGTAGAGGGTCATAAATCCTCCTGACAAATTGAGTCCTGTGTGGACAGAGTTAAGCATTGTAATGAATTTGTATTCCCAGACCTTTTGATTGTTCTGTCATCTGAAGTTGCCTTGTAATATGACAACTTTCATGTGGTTTATGTTGGGTCCTGAAGCACAGAAAAGTTTGGCCACAGGTAAATGAGTTTTTTTGTCCGTAATTGTGTGTAAGTGAGATTTCATTCTTGCTCTCAGTCTCTGTCATGTTTCTCCAACATAGAGATCCCCAACAGGACATATAGTGCACAGGATTAAGTACACCACATAGGAAGAGGAACATGTGAATGTTCCAGGAATCTTATAGTCCTTCTGTGTGTTGAGGATCTGTATCCAGTCTTTGGTCTCTACATGAGAGAAGGTTTGGCACCAGACCTCTGATCCTACATGGATATTGGGACAATAAAATGTTCACACCACTAATCAAAGCTAATTAAGAATTCTCTCACTAAGCTCAGTGTTTGTTTATTTAAATGTACTTTTATTAAGCCATCCCTCTGCTCTGTTTGTATACATATTTGTGTTTCTTCAGATATTTTGTCATACCATGCCTGATAAAGAGACCTGAGAAGTCTCGAAAGCTTGCTTTGTAACATTTTGTTTTATTTTAGTTAGCCATTAAACTGTATCACAACTACAAAATTATAATTTTGTTTCTCTCACAGAGAGCAATCAATTATTTTTTACCTGATTAACACGATACCAAAACTTTTTTTCTTTTATCCAAGATTAATAGTACAGTTTCAGCTAACGATCAATACGCTTTCAAGAAATCTTAGTAAAACCTTTATTATTTCCATAGGCAAATCTGTCTCAGGAACAGGTAGACATGGTAAAGGAAACTCTTCTGACTGTGGAACTTCAGCAGCTTCAGTCCAGCTTCTCTAGTTATACTTCTGAACAATGGCAGGTTTTGTTTGAGATCCGCTTGACTGTCTTAATTCAGTATTTTAACGCAGACATACTTCAACTTTTGCCAACAAACATTTCTTGCGATTCATATCAAGCCATGTAAGTACAAAGCATATATACGTAGACTCATTACAGGACATGTACAACATCTTCTCTTTTGAAAAATGATAATAAAAGTTTTAAAACAAAATACTGATGCATCCATTTCATATCTCATTTGTGACACAGAGTAAAAGGATTCAGCCTTGTGGCTGACACTCTGGATGATAAAACAGCAAGAGATGTCTACAATTTCTTCATTAAAACATATATGACTCAACAGTCAACTTCTTCAGGTAAGACTCCCAGGAGTCTAGACTATGAAAACATAACTACAGATCTTCAGAAGATGATATATTATTGGCTTTTATGCCAAATATGTATTATTTTTTAACAAGTCATCTTTGTCCATTTTCTTGTTTTACAGATATTGCTTGCGGCGCTGTTGACTTCCAAACTTGGATTGAGAATAATTTTGGCTATTTTATCAAATTCACCACATCAGAGGAATTGATCTCTTACAACAAGAACCTCACAGAGGTAGGCAAATGTACAAAATTAATTAGAAACATGAAGCTTTATATATTCTTGCCTTTAGTTTTCAAATGGCTGATTTAGGATCCACGATCCATTACTTTTGAGAAGGTCCCAAGGTGCAAGCAACAATAAAATTTAGATGTTAGTGATGTTTGTCTACTTTTTGATTGCCACGAGGTAAATTTATCTTCACATACCTATTGTGAAACAAAAGCCAAGTTGTATATTCCCATGTGTTTAGAAATGCAAAATTCTTTTCAAGCAATTTCATGGTCCAAAGTCAAAGAATGTTGCAGTTGCTCCACAGTCCAATTCAAAACATCCCGATCAACTATGTCTCCAAAGAAAAATGTATTGATGTTTTTCTGTATGCTATCTGTTTTGTGCCGAAGTTTGTCCTTTGGGCATACAAGCGCTGATTCTGAACCATGACTTTGCCTATTCCAGAACGCTCTTCCACCAGATGTTACGGCTGAATTTGTGACCAAGACAGATGTTCTTCAGAATGAAACCTTGCTCATTTCATATCTAAGTAAGGTGGAGTTAGACAATATCACCATCTTTTTGACTGCTCTGACATCTGCAGCAGTAAAGGTGAGCACTTCTGACCTGAAAACTGATGACAATGAAGTTTAGAATGATCGCAACATTCATTATTCTAGACTAATTTAGCAGATGCATCTAAGAATACTAGTACAGTTTCAGTTAACGATCGATATGCTTCAAGGAATCTTAGTAAAACCTTTATTATTTTCATAGGCAAATCTATCTCAGGAACAGATAGACATGGTAAAGGAAACTCTTCTGACTGTGGAACTTCAGCAGCTTCAGTCCAGCTTCCCTAGTTATACTGTTGAACAATGGCAGGTTTTGTTTGAGATCCACTTGACTGTCTTAATTCAGTTTTTTAACGCAGACCTACTTCAACTTTTGCCAACAACCATTTCCTGCGATTCATATCAAGCCATGTAAGTACGAAGCATATATACGTAGACTCATTACAGGACATGTACAACATCTTGTCTTTAGAAAAATGATACTAAAAGCTTTTAAACGTACCTATAACACAACAAAATACTGATGCATCCATTTCATATTTCATTTGTGACACAGAGTAAAAGGATTCAGCCTTGTGGCTGACACTCTGGACGATAAAACAGCAAGAGATATCTACAATTTCTTCATTAAAATATATATGACTCAACAGTCAACTTCTTCAGGTAAGACTCCCAGGAGTCTAGACTAGGAAAACATAAATACAGATCTTTGGAAGATGATATATTATTGGCTTTTATGCCAAATCTGAATTAATTTCTAACAAGTCATCTTTGTCCATTTTTTTGTTTTACAGATATTACTTGCGGCGCTGTTGACTTCCAAACTTGGATTGAGAATAATTTTGGCTATTTTATCAAATTCACTACATCAGAGGAATTGATCTCTTACAACAAGAACCTCACAGAGGTAGGCAAATGTACAAAATTAATTAATTACAAACATGAAGCTTTATATATTCTTGCCTTGAGTTTTCAAATGGTTGATTTAGGGTCCATGATCCATTACTTTTCAGAAGGTCCCAAGGTGCGAACAACAACAAAATTTAGATGTTAGTGATGTTTGTCTACTTTTTGATTGCAACGAGGTAAATTTATCTTCACATACCTATTGTGAAACAAAAGCCAATGAGTATAATGCTATGGGTTTAGAAATGCAAACTCCTTTCAAAGCAATTTCATGGTCCGAAGTCAAAGAATGTTGCAGTTGCTCCACAGTCCAATTCCAAACATCTTGATCAACTATGTCTCCAAAGAAAAATGTATTGATGTTTTTCTGTATGCTATCTGTTTTGTGTGGAAGTTTGTCCTTTGGGCATACAAGCGTTGATTCTTAACCATGACTTTGCCTATTCCAGAACGCTCTTCCACCAGATGTTACGGCTGAATTTGTGACCAAGACAGATGTTCTTCAGAATGAAACCTTGCTCATTTCATATCTAAGTAAGGTGGAGTTAGACAATATCACCATCTTTTTGACTGCTCTGACATCGGCAGCAGTAAAGGTGAGCACTTCTGACCTGAAAACTGAAGACAATGAAGTTTAAAATGATCGCAACATTCATTATTCTAGACTAATTTAGCAGATGCAGCCAAGATTACTAGTACAGTTTCAGTTAACGATCGATACGCTTTCAAGGAATCTTAGTAAAACCTTTATTATTTCCATAGGCAAATCTGTCTCGGGAACAGGTAGACATGGTAAAGGAAACTCTTCTGACTGTGGAACTTCAGCAGCTTCAGTCCAGCTTCTCTAGTTATACTGCTGAACAATGGCAGGTTTTGTTTGAGATCCGCTTGACTGTCTTAATTCAGTATTTTAACGCAGACCTACTTCAACTTTTGCCAACAACCATTTCCTGCGATTCATATCAAGCCATGTAAGTACAAAGCATATATACGTAGACTCATTACAGGACATGTACAACATCTTGTCTTTTGAAAAATGATAATAAAAGCTTTCAACGTACCTATAACACAACAAAATAATGATGCATCCATTTCATATTTCATTTGTGACACAGAGTAAAAGGATTCAGCCTTGTGGCTGACACCCTGGACGATAAAACAGCAAGAGATATCTACAATTTCTTCATTAAAATATATATGACTCAACAGTTAACTTCTTCAGGTAAGACTCCCAGGAGTCTAGACTAGGAAAAAAATACAGATCTTCGGAAGACGATATATTATTGGCTTTTATGCCAAATCTGAATTAATTTCCAACAAGTCATCTTTGTCCATTTTCTTGTTTTACAGATATTGCTTGTGGCGCTGTTGACTTCCAAACTTGGATTGAGAATAATTTTGGCTATTTTATCAAATTCACCACATCAGAGGAATTGATCTCTTACAACAAGAACCTCACAGAGGTAGGCAAATGTACAAAATTAATTAGAAACATGAAGCTTTATATATTCTTGCCTTTAGTTTTCAAATGGCTGATTTAGGATCCACGATCCATTACTTTTGAGAAGGTCCCAAGGTGCAAGCAACAATAAAATTTAGATGTTAGTGATATTTGTCTACTTTTTGATTGCCACAAGGTAAATTTATCTTCACATACCTATTGTGAAACAAAAGCCAAGTTGTATATTCCCATGTGTTTAGAAATGCAAAATTCTTTTCAAGCAATTTCATGGTCCAAAGTCAAAGAATGTTGCAGTTGCTCCACAGTCCAATTCAAAACATCCCGATCAACTATGTCTCCAAAGAAAAATGTATTGATGTTTTTCTGTATGCTATCTGTTTTGTGCGGAAGTTTGTCCTTTGGGCATACAAGCGTTGATTCTTAACCATGACTTTGCCTATTCCAGAACGCTCTTCCACCAGATGTTACGGCTGAATTTGTGACCAAGACAGATGTTCTTCAGAATGAAACCTTGCTCATTTCATATCTAAGTAAGGTGGAGTTAGACAATATCACCATCTTTTTGACTGCTCTGACATCTGCAGCAGTAAAGGTGAGCACTTCTGACCTGAAAACTGAAGACAATGAAGTTTAGAATGATCGCAACATTCATTATTCTAGATTAATTTAGCAGATGCAGCCAAGATTACTAGTACAGTTTCAGTTAACAATCGATACGCTTTCAAGGAATCTTAGTAAAACCTTTATTATTTCCATAGGCAAATCTGTCTCGGGAACAGGCAGACATGGTAAAGGAAACTCTTCTGACTGTGGAACTTCAGCAGCTTCAGTCCAGCTTCTCTAGTTATACTTCTGAACAATGGCAGGTTTTGTTTGAGATCCGCTTGACTGTCTTAATCCAGTATTTTAACGCAGACCTACTTCAACTTTTGCCAACAACCATTTCCTGCGATTCATATCAAGCCATGTAAGTACGAAGCATATATACGTAGACTCATTACAGGACATGTACAACATCTTGTCTTTTGAAAAATGATAATAAAAGCTTTAAACGTACCTATAACACAACAAAATACTGATGCATCCATTTCATATTTCATTTGTGACACAGAGTAAAAGGATTCAGCCTTGTGGCTGACACTCTGGACGATAAAACAGCAAGAGATATCTACAATTTCTTCATTAAAATATATATGACTCAACAGTCAACTTCTTCAGGTAAGACTCCCAGGAGTCTAGACTAGGAAAACATAAATACAGATATTTGGAAGATGATATATTATTGGCTTTTATGCCAAATCTGAATTATTTTCTTACAAGTCATCTTTGTCCATTTTTTGTTTTACAGATATTGCTTGCGGCGCTGTTGACTTCCAAACTTGGATTGAGAATAATTTTGGCTATTTTATCAAATTCACCACATCAGAGGAATTGATCTCTTACAACAAGAACCTCACAGAGGTAGGCAAATGTACAAAATTAATTAATTACAAACATGAAGCTTTATATATTCTTGCCTTGAGTTTTCAAATGGTTGATTTAGGGTCCATGATCCATTACTTTTCAGAAGGTCCCAAGGTGCGAACAACAACAAAATTTAGATGTTAGTGATGTTTGTCTACTTTTTGATTGCAACGAGGTAAATTTATCTTCACATACCTATTGTGAAACAAAAGCCAATGAGTATAATGCCATGGGTTTAGAAATGCAAACTCCTTTCAAAGCAATTTCATGGTCCGAAGTCAAAGAATGTTGCAGTTGCTCCACAGTCCAATTCTAAACATCTTGATCAACTTTGTCTCCAAAGAAAAATGTATTGATGTTTTTCTGTATGCTATCTGTTTTGTGCGGAAGTTTGTCCTTTGGGCATGCAAGCGCTGATTCTTAACCATGACTTTGCCTATTCCAGAACGCTCTTCCACCAGATGTTACAGCTGAATTTGTGACCAAGACAGATGTTCTTCAGAATGAAACCTTGCTCATTTCATATCTAAGTAAGGTGGAGTTAGACAATATCACTATCTTTTTGACTGCTCTGACATCTGCAGCAGTAAAGGTGAGCACTTCTGACCTGAAAACTGAAGACAATGAAGTTTAGAATGATCGCAACATTCATTATTCTAGACTAATTTAGCAGATGTAGCCAAGATTACTAGTACAGTTTCAGTTAATGATCGATACGCTTTCAAGGAATCTTAGTAAAACCTTTATTATTTCCATAGGCAAATCTGTCTCGGGAACAGGTAGACATGGTAAAGGAAACTCTTCTGACTGTGGAACTTCAGCAGCTTCAGTCCAGCTTCTCTAGTTATACTTCTGAACAATGGCAGGTTTTGTTTGAGATCCGCTTGACTGTCTTAATCCAGTATTTTAACACAGACCTACTTCAACTTTTGCCAACAACCATTTCCTGCGATTCATATCAAGCCATGTAAGTACAAAGTATATACTCATATACTCATTACAGGACACGTACAACATCTTGTCTTTTGGAAAAAGATAATAAAAGCTTTCAACGTACCTACAACACAACAAAATACTGATGCATCCATTTTATATTTCATTTGTGACACAGAGTAAAAGGATTCAGCATTGTGGCTGAAACCCTCGACGATAAAACAGCGAGAGATATCTACAATTTCTTCATTAAAATATATATGACTCAACAGTCAACTTCTTCAGGTAAGACTCCCAGGAGTCTAGACTATGAAAACATAAATACAGATCTTCAGAAGATGATATATTATTGACTTTTATGCCAAATCTGAATTAATTTCCAACAAGTCATCTTTGTCCATTTTTCTTTGTCGCTCCATTGGGAGACCCAGACAATTGGGTGTATAGCTATGCCTCCGGAGGCCACACAAAGTATTACACTAAAAGTGTAAAGCCCCTCCCCTTCTGCCTATACACCCCCCGTGCTCCCACGGGCTCCTCAGTTTTCATGCTTTGTGCGAAGGAGGCAGATATCCACGCATAGCTCCACAGCTTAGTCAGCAGCAGCTGCTGACTATGTCGGATGGAAGAAAAGAGGGCCCATAACAGGGCCCCCAGCATGCTCCCTTCTCACCCCACTCTTGTCGGCGGTGTTGTTAAGGTTGAGGTACCCATTGCGGGTACGGAGGCTGGAGCCCACATGCTGTTTTCCTTCCCCATCCCCTTAGGGCTCTGGGTGAAGTGGGATCCTAATCGGTCTCCAGGCACAGGGGACCGTGCTCCATCCACAGCTCCTGGGGACTCTGCTGGATAAGGAGCCGAGTATCGTCAGGGATAAGGCCCTGCTACTTTGAGGTACTCTGTGTCCCCGTAGGGACAGCGCACAGAAACACTCCAGCATTGCTGGGTGTGTTAGTGCGCCGGGGACCGCAGCGCTGACCGCGCTTGTGCCATCACACACTGCAGCGTGGCTGGGTGTGTTAGTGTTACTGGGGACTACCGCGCTGACCGCGCGCTGCCATTTCACACTGCAGCGCGACTGGGAATGTTAGTACGCCGGGGACTACCGCGCCGACCGCGCTCATACGCCGGCCGCGCTTATAACTCTAGTCCCCGGCTTTTGCGGCCTAGTCTCACTTTTTTCCCGCCCCCAGGCCTGCCAGTCAGGGGAAGGGCGGGACGCTGTACAGGACGTCAGCACTGGGGCTGGAACATGCTTTGCATACTCCACCCCCCTCACTGTGCACAGTGGGGCACCAGATTCCCGCACTTTCTAGGGCACGCCCACGGCCCCCTCCTCTCCTCAGGATGCCGGCAGCCATTCCTGTCAGCTCTTCTGACGCTGGAGAGGGGAGACAAGCTCAGGGAGACCCAGGCAGGGATTCTGGTGACCACACAACCGCTTTGAGCGGGCGGTAAGCAGCACCTGAGGTGCTGGCCCCACTAGTGCAGAAGTGTACTTATAGATTATATGATTATAGGCTATACTTTACACTGTATGGTGCACGGTTGATTTTTGGCTATATACCCTCCTGGATTGCTCAGAGGAGACAACAGCATGTCGTCCACAAGAAGCAAGGGTGCCAAAGCACAGGCTTACTATGCTGCCTGCGCCGCATGTACGGCTATACTGCCGGCAGGTTCCACGGACCCTCATTGTGTGCAATGCTCGGCCCTTGGGGCACTTACTCAGCCGGAGCCTCTGCTAAGGGTGGCCCAGGAGGAACCACCTGCTAACACTGTCCAGGTGACAGGGACAGAGTTTGCAGTTTTTACTGAAAGACTTTCTGAGACTATGGCTAAGATATTAGAAGCTTTGCAGTCCAGACCAGTACCGCAGGCCATGGGCACTGGGGAATCATTGCTCCCTGGTCCCCCTCATTCGGAACAACAATGTTCTTCCGGGGTGTCTCATAGATCCCAGGGTGAGGTCTCTGACACGGACCGCAGCCCCAGACCGCCTAAGCGAGCTCGCTGGGAATTTCCCTCGACATCATCACATTGTTCAGGGTCTCAGCGGGAGAACTCTCTGTATGATGAAGCGGAGGTAGCTGATCAGGATTCTGATCCTGAGGCCGCTCTCAACCTTGATACTCCTGATGGGAACGCCATAGTGAATGATCTTATCGCGTCCATCAATCAAATGTTGGATATTTCTCCTTCAGCTCCTCCAGTAGAGGAGTCAGCTTCTCAGCAGGAGAAATTCCGTTTCAGGTTTCCCAAGCGTACAACGAGTATGTTTCTGGACCACTCTGACTTCAGAGAGGCAGTCCAGAAACACCGAGCTTGTCCAGATAAGCGTTTTTCCAAGCGCCTTAAGGATACACGTTATCCCTTCCCCCCTGACGTGGTCAAGGGCTGGACTCAGTGTCCCAAGGTGGATCCTCCAATCTCCAGACTGGCGGCTAGATCCATAGTTGCAGTTGAAGATGGGGCTTCACTCAAGGATGCCACTGACAGACAGATGGAGCTCTGGTTGAAATCCATCTATGAAGCTATCGGCGCGTCTTTTGCTCCAGCATTCGCAGCCGTATGGGCACTCCAAGCTATCTCTGCGGGTCAAGCGCAAATTGACGCACTCACACGTACGTCTGCGCCGCAGGTGGCGTCCATAACCTCTCAAACGTCGGCATTTGCGTCCTACGCTATTAATGCTGTCCTGGACTCTGCGAGCCGTATGGCGGTAGCATCCGCCAATTCGGTGGCAATACGCAGGGCCTTGTGGCTATGGGAATGGAAGGCAGATTCTGCTTCCAAAAAGTGCTTAACCAGTCTGCCATTTTCTGGCGACCGTTTGTTTGGTGAGAGATTGGATGAAATCATCAAACAATCCAAGGGAAAGGAAACATCCTTACCCCAGGCCAAACCAAACACATCCCAACAGAGGAGGGGACAGTCGAGGTTTCGGTCCTTTCGGGGTGCGGGCAGGTCCCAATTCTCCTCGTCCAAAAGGCCCCAGAAGGATCAGAGGAACTCCGATTCATGGCGGTCTAAGTCACGCCCTAAAAAGACCGCCGGAGGTGCCGCTACCAAGGCGGCTTCCTCATGACTTACGGCCTCCTCACACCGCATCCTCGGTCGGTGGCAGGCTCTCCCGCTTTTGCGACACCTGGCTGCCACAGGTAAAAGACCGTTGGGTGAGAGACATTTTGTCTCACGGTTACAGGATAGAGTTCAGCTCTCGTCCTCCGACTCGATTCTTCAGAACATCTCCGCCTCCCGAGCGAGCCGATGCTCTTCTGCAGGCGGTGGGCACTCTGAAGGCAGAAGGAGTGGTGGTCCCGGTTCCTCATCAGCAACAGGGTCACGGTTTTTACTCCAACCTGTTTGTGGTTCCAAAGAAGGACGGATCTTTCCGTCCTGTTCTGGACCTAAAACTGCTCAACAAACACGTAAAGACCAGGCGGTTCTGGATGGAATCCCTCCGCTCCGTCATCGCCTAAATGTCCCAAGGAGATTTCCTTGCATCGATCGATATCAAAGATGCTTATCTCCACGTACCGATTGCTCCAGAGCATCAGCGCTTCCTGCGCTTCGCCATGGGAGACGAACACCTTCAGTTCGTGGCACTGCCGTTCGGCCTGGCGACAGCCCCAAGGGTTTTCACCAAGGTCATGGCTACAGTAGTTGCGGTCCTCCACTCTCAGGGTCACTCGGTGATACCTTACTTAGACGATCTGCTGGTCAAGGCACCCTCTCAAGAGGCATGCCAACACAGCCTCAATGTTACTCTGGAGACTCTCCAGAGTTTCGGGTGGATCATCAATTTTCCAAAGTCAAATCTGACACCGGTCCAATCGCTGACATATCTTGGCATGGAGTTTCATACTCTCTCAGCGATAGTGAAACTTCCGCTGAACAAACAGCGGTCACTGCAGACAGGGGTGCAATCTCTCCTTCAAGGTCAGTCACACCCCTTGAGGCGCCTCATGCACTTCCTGGGGAAGATGGTGGCAGCAATGGAGGCAGTCCCTTTTGCGCAGTTTCACCTGCGTCCTCTTCAATGGGACATCCTACGAAAATGGGACAGGAAGCCGACGTCCCTAGACAGGAACGTCTCTCTCTCTCAGGCAACCAAAGCTTCCCTTCGGTGGTGGCTTCTTCCCACTTCATTATCGAAGGGGAAATCCTTCCTACCCCCATCCTGGGTGGTGGTCACGACGGACGCGAGTCTGTCAGGGTGGGGAGCAGTCTTCCTCCACCACAGGGCTCAGGGTACGTGGACTCAGCAAGAGTCCTCACTTCAGATCAATGTTCTGGAGATCAGGGCAGTGTATCTTGCCCTAAAAGCGTTCCAGCAGTGGCTGGAAGGCAAGCAGATCCGAATTCAGTCGGACAACTCCACAGCGGTGGCTTACATCAACCACCAAGGGGGAACACGCAGTCGGCAAGCCTTCCAGGAAGTCCGGCGGATTTTGATGTGGGTGGAAGCCACGGCCTCCACCATCTCCGCAGTTCACATCCCGGGTGTGGAAAACTGGGAAGCAGACTTTCTCAGTCGCCAGGGCATGGACGCAGGGGAATGGTCCCTTCACCCGGATGTGTTTCAGGAGATCTGTTGCCGCTGGGGGATGCCGGACGTCGACCTAATGGCGTCCCGGCACAACAACAAGGTCACGGCATTCATGGCACGATCTCACGATCACAGAGCTCTGGCGGCAGACGCCTTAGTTCAGGATTGGTCGCAGTTTCAACTCCCTTATGTGTTTCCTCCTCTGGCACTGTTGCCCAGAGTGTTACGCAAGATCAGGGCCGACTGCCGCCGCGCCATCCTCGTCGCTCCAGACTGGCCGAGGAGGTCGCGGTACCCGGATCTGTGGCACTACCAGACCGACCAGACTTGCTGTCTCAAGGGCCGTTTTTCCATCTGAATTCAGCGGCCCTCAACCTGACTGTGTGGCCATTGAGTCCTGGATCTTAGCGTCTTCAGGATTATCTCAAGAGGTCATTGCCACTATGAGACAGGCTAGGAAACCAACGTCCGCCAAGATCTACCACAGGACGTGGAAAATATTCCTGTCGTGGTGCTCTGCTCAGGGTTTTTCTCCCTGGTCATTTGCCTTGCCCACTTTTCTGTCCTTTCTTCAATCCGGATTGGAAAAGGGTTTGTCGCTCGGCTCCCTTAAGGGACAAGTCTCTGCGCTCTCTGTGTTTTTTCAGAAGCGCCTGGCCAGACTTCCACAGGTACGCACATTCCTGCAAGGGGTTTGTCACATCGTCCCTCCTTACAAGCGTCCGTTAGAACCCTGGGATCTGAACAGGGTGCTGATGGTTCTTCAGAAACCACCGTTCGAGCCAATGAGGGATATTTCTCTCGCACGCCTTTCGCAGAAAGTGGTTTTCCTAGTAGCAGTCACTTCACTTCGGAGAGTGTCTGAGCTAGCAGCGTTGTCCTGCAAAGCTCCTTTCCTGGTGTTTCACCAGGACAAGGTGGTTCTGCGTCCGGTTCCGGAATTCCTCCCTAAGGTGGTATCCCCCTTTCACCTCAATCAGGATATCTCCTTACCTTCTTTTTCCCCTCATCCAGTTCACCAGTGTGAAAAGGATTTGCACTTGTTAGATCTGGTGAGAGCACTCAGAGTCTACATTTCTCGTACGGCGCCCCTGCACCGCTCGGATGCACTCTTTGTCCTTGTCGCTGGCCAGCATAAAGGGACACAAGCTTCCAAATCAACCCTGGCTCGGTGGATCAAGGAACCAATTCTCGAAGCTTATCGTTCCTCGGGGCTTCCGGTTCCCTCAGGGCTGAAGGCCCATTCTACCAGGGCCGTGGGAGCGTCCTGGGCCTTGCGACACCAGGCTACGGCTCAGCAGGTGTGTCAGGCAGCTACCTGGTCGAGCCTGCACACTTTCACGAAACACTATCAGGTGCATACCTATGCTTCGGCAGATGCCAGCCTAGGTAGGCAAGTCCTTCAGGCGGCGGTTGCCCACCTGTAGGACGGAGCCGTTACGGCTCTATTATGAGGTATTATTTACCCACCCAGGGACTGCTTTTGGACGTCCCAATTGTCTGGGTCTACCAATGGAGCGACAAAGAAGAAGGGAATTTTGTTTACTTACCGTAAATTCCTTTTCTTCTAGCTCCAATTGGGAGACCCAGCTCCCGCCCCTGTTTTTTTGTGTACACATGTTGTTCATGTTGAATGGTTTCAGTTCTCCGATATTCCTTTGGATTGAATTTACTTTAAACCAGTTTATAATTTTTTCCTCCTTCTTGCTTTTGCACCAAAACTGAGGAGCCCGTGGGAGCACGGGGGGTGTATAGGCAGAAGGGGAGGGGCTTTACACTTTTAGTGTAATACTTTGTGTGGCCTCCGGAGGCATAGCTATACACCCAATTGTCTGGGTCTCCCAATTGGAGCTAGAAGAAAAGGAATTTACGGTAAGTAAACAAAATTCCCTTCTTTTGTTTTACAGATATTGCTTGCGGCGCTGTTGACTTCCAAACTTGGATTGAGAATAATTTTGGCTATTTTATCAAATTCACCACATCAGAGGAATTGATCTCTTACAACAAGAACCTCACAGAGGTAGGCAAATGTACAAAATTAATTAGAAACATGAAGCTTTATATATTCTTGCCTTTAGTTTTCAAATGGCTGATTTAGGATCCACGATCCATTACTTTTGAGAAGGTCCCAAGGTGCAAGCAACAATAAAATTTAGATGTTAGTGATATTTGTCTACTTTTTGATTGCCACGAGGTAAATTTATCTTCACATACCTATTGTGAAACAAAAGCCAATTTGTATATTACCATGTGTTTAGAAATGCAAAATTCTTTTCAAGCAATTTCATGGTCCAAAGTCAAAGAATGTTGCAGTTGCTCCACAGTCCAATTCAAAACATCCCGATCAACTATGTCTCCAAAGAAAAATGTATTGATATTTTTCTGTATGCTATCTGTTTTGTGCCGAAGTTTGTCCTTTGGGCATACAAGCTCTGATTCTTAACCATGACTTTGCCTATTCCAGAACGCTCTTCCACCAGATGTTACGGCTGAATTTGTGACCAAGACAGATGTTCTTCAGAATGAAACCTTGCTCATTTCATATCTAAGTAAGGTGGAGTTAGACAATATCACCATCTTTTTGACTGCTCTGACATCTGCAGCAGTAAAGGTGAGCACTTCTGACCTGAAAACTGATGACAAGGAAGTTTAGGATGATCACAACATTCATTATTCTAGACTAATTTAGCAGATGCATCCAAGATTACTAGTACAGTTTCAGTTAACGATCGATACGCTTTCAAGGAATCTTAGTAAAACCTTTATTATTTCCATAGGCAAATCTGTCTCAGGAACAGATAGACATGGTAAAGAAAACTCTTCTGACTGTGGAACTTCAGCAGCTTCAGTCCAGCTTCTCTAGTTATACTTCTGAACAATGGCAGGTTTTGTTTGAGATCCGCTTGACTGTCTTAATTCAGTATTTTAACGCAGACCTACTTCAACTTTTGCCAACAACCATTTCCTGCGATTCATATCAAGCCATGTAAGTACAAAGCATATATACGTAGACTCATTACAGGACATGTACAACATCTTGTCTTTTGAAAAATGATAATAAAAGCTTTCAACGTACCTATAACACAACAAAATAATGATGCATCCATTTCATATTTCATTTGTGACACAGAGTAAAAGGATTCAGCCTTGTGGCTGACACCCTGGATGATAAAACAGCAAGAGATATCTACAATTTCTTCATTAAAATATATATGACTCAACAGTTAACTTCTTCAGGTAAGACTCCCAGGAGTCTAGACTAAAAGAAAAATACAGATCTTCGGAAGATGATATATTATTGGCTTTTATGCCAAATCTGAATTAATTTCCAACAAGTCATCTTTGTCCATTTTCTTGTTTTACAGATATTGCTTGCGGCACTGTTGACTTCCAAACTTGGATTGAGAATAATTTTGGCTATTTTATCAAATTCACCACATCAGAGGAATTGATCTCTTACAACAAGAACCTCAGAGAGGTAGGCAAATGTACAAAATTAATTAGAAACATGAAGCTTTATATATTCTTGCCTTTAGTTTTCAAATGGCTGATTTAGGGTCCACGATCCATTACTTTGAGAAGGTCCCAAGGTGCAAGCAACAATAAAATTTAGATGTTAGTGATGTTTGTCTACTTTTTGATTGCAACGAGGTAAATTTATCTTCACATACCTATTGTGAAACAAAAGCCAAGTTGTATATTCCCATGTGTTTAGAAATGCAAAATTCTTTTCAAGCAATTTCATGGTCCAAAGTCAAAGAATGTTGCAGTTGCTCCACAGTCCAATTCAAAACATCCCGATCAACTATGTCTCCAAAGAAAAATGTATTGATATTTTTCTGTATGCTATCTGTTTTGTGCCGAAGTTTGTCCTTTGGGCATACAAGCGCTGATTCTTAATCATGACTTTGCCTATTCCAGAACGCTCTTCCACCAGATGTTACGGCTGAATTTGTGACCAAGACAGATGTTCTTCAGAATGAAACCTTGCTCATTTCATATCTAAGTAAGGTGGAGTTAGACAATATCACCATCTTTTTGACTGCTCTGACATCTGCAGCAGTAAAGGTGAGCACTTCTGACCTGAACACTGATGACAATGAAGTTTAGGATGATCGCAACATTCATTATTCTAGACTAATTTAGCAGATGCGTCCAAGATTACTAGTACAGTTTCAGTTAACGATCGATACGCTTTCAAGGAATCTTAGTAAAACCTTTATTATTTCCATAGGCAAATCTGTCTCAGGAACAGATAGACATGGTAAAGGAAACTCTTCTGACTGTGGAACTTCAGCAGCTTCAGTCCAGCTTCTCTAGTTATACTTCTGAACAATGGCAGGTTTTGTTTGAGATCCACTTGACTGTCTTAATTCAGTATTTTAACGCAAACCTACTTCAACTTTTGCCAACAACCATTTCCTGCGATTCATATCAAGCCATGTAAGTACAAAGCATATACCTAGACTCATTACAGGACACATAATATCTTGTCTTTTGAAAAATAATAATAAATGCTTTCAACGTACCTATAACACAACAAAATAATGATGCATCCATTTCATATTTCATTTGTGACACAGAGTAAAAGGATTCAGCCGTGTGGCTGACACTCTGGATGATAAAACAGCAAGAGATATCTACAATTTCTTCATTAAAATATATATGACTCAACAGTTAACTTCTTCAGGTAAGACTCCCAGGAGTCTAGACTAAAAAAAAAATACAGATCTTCGGAAGATGATATATTATTGGCTTTTATGCCAAATCTGAATTAATTTCCAACAAGTCATCTTTGTCCATTTTCTTGTTTTACAGATATTGCTTGCGGCACTGTTGACTTCCAAACTTGGATTGAGAATAATTTTGGCTATTTTATCAAATTCACCACATCAGAGGAATTGATCTCTTACAACAAGAACCTCACAGAGGTAGGCAAATGTACAAAATTAATTAGAAACATGAAGCTTTATATATTCTTGCCTTTAGTTTTCAAATGGCTGATTTAGGGTCCACGATCCATTACTTTGAGAAGGTCCCAAGGTGCAAGCAACAATAAAATTTAGATGTTAGTGATGTTTGTCTACTTTTTGATTGCAACGAGGTAAATTTATCTTCACATACCTATTGTGAAACAAAAGCCAAGTTGTATATTCCCATGTGTTTAGAAATGCAAAATTCTTTTCAAGCAATTTCATGGTCCAAAGTCAAAGAATGTTGCAGTTGCTCCACAGTCCAATTCAAAACATCCCGATCAACTATGTCTCCAAAGAAAAATGTATTGATATTTTTCTGTATGCTATCTGTTTTGTGCCGAAGTTTGTCCTTTGGGCATACAAGCGCTGATTCTTAATCATGACTTTGCCTATTCCAGAACGCTCTTCCACCAGATGTTACGGCTGAATTTGTGACCAAGACAGATGTTCTTCAGAATGAAACCTTGCTCATTTCATATCTAAGTAAGGTGGAGTTAGACAATATCACCATCTTTTTGACTGCTCTGACATCTGCAGCAGTAAAGGTGAGCACTTCTGACCTGAACACTGATGACAATGAAGTTTAGGATGATCGCAACATTCATTATTCTAGACTAATTTAGCAGATGCATCCAAGATTACTAGTACAGTTTCAGTTAACGATCGATACGCTTTCAAGGAATCTTAGTAAAACCTTTATTATTTCCATAGGCAAATCTGTCTCAGGAACAGATAGACATGGTAAAGGAAACTCTTCTGACTGTGGAACTTCAGCAGCTTCAGTCCAGCTTCTCTAGTTATACTTCTGAACAATGGCAGGTTTTGTTTGAGATCCACTTGACTGTCTTAATTCAGTATTTTAACGCAAACCTACTTCAACTTTTGCCAACAACCATTTCCTGCGATTCATATCAAGCCATGTAAGTACAAAGCATATACCTAGACTCATTACAGGACACATAATATCTTGTCTTTTGAAAAATAATAATAAATGCTTTCAACGTACCTATAACACAACAAAATAATGATGCATCCATTTCATATTTCATTTGTGACACAGAGTAAAAGGATTCAGCCGTGTGGCTGACACTCTGGATGATAAAACAGCAAGAGATATCTACAATTTCTTCATTAAAATATATATGACTCAACAGTTAACTTCTTCAGGTAAGACTCCCAGGAGTCTAGACTAAAAAAAAAATACAGATCTTCGGAAGATGATATATTATTGGCTTTTATGCCAAATCTGAATTAATTTCCAACAAGTCATCTTTGTCCATTTTCTTGTTTTACAGATATTGCTTGCGGCACTGTTGACTTCCAAACTTGGATTGAGAATAATTTTGGCTATTTTATCAAATTCACCACATCAGAGGAATTGATCTCTTACAACAAGAACCTCAGAGAGGTAGGCAAATGTACAAAATTAATTAGAAACATGAAGCTTTATATATTCTTGCCTTTAGTTTTCAAATGGCTGATTTAGGGTCCACGATCCATTACTTTGAGAAGGTCCCAAGGTGCAAGCAACAATAAAATTTAGATGTTAGTGATGTTTGTCTACTTTTTGATTGCAACGAGGTAAATTTATCTTCACATACCTATTGTGAAACAAAAGCCAAGTTGTATATTCCCATGTGTTTAGAAATGCAAAATTCTTTTCAAGCAATTTCATGGTCCAAAGTCAAAGAATGTTGCAGTTGCTCCACAGTCCAATTCAAAACATCCCGATCAACTATGTCTCCAAAGAAAAATGTATTGATATTTTTCTGTATGCTATCTGTTTTGTGCCGAAGTTTGTCCTTTGGGCATACAAGCGCTGATTCTTAATCATGACTTTGCCTATTCCAGAACGCTCTTCCACCAGATGTTACGGCTGAATTTGTGACCAAGACAGATATTCTTCAGAATGAAACCTTGCTCATTTCATATCTAAGTAAGGTGGAGTTAGACAATATCACCATCTTTTTGACTGCTCTGACATCTGCAGCAGTAAAGGTGAGCACTTCTGACCTGAACACTGATGACAATGAAGTTTAGGATGATCGCAACATTCATTATTCTAGACTAATTTAGCAGATGCATCCAAGATTACTAGTACAGTTTCAGTTAACGATCGATACGCTTTCAAGGAATCTTAGTAAAACCTTTATTATTTCCATAGGCAAATCTGTCTCAGGAACAGATAGACATGGTAAAGGAAACTCTTCTGACTGTGGAACTTCAGCAGCTTCAGTCCAGCTTCTCTAGTTATACTTCTGAACAATGGCAGGTTTTGTTTGAGATCCACTTGACTGTCTTAATTCAGTATTTTAACGCAAACCTACTTCAACTTTTGCCAACAACCATTTCCTGCGATTCATATCAAGCCATGTAAGTACAAAGCATATACCTAGACTCATTACAGGACACATAATATCTTGTCTTTTGAAAAATAATAATAAATGCTTTCAACGTACCTATAACACAACAAAATAATGATGCATCCATTTCATATTTCATTTGTGACACAGAGTAAAAGGATTCAGCCGTGTGGCTGACACTCTGGATGATAAAACAGCAAGAGATATCTACAATTTCTTCATTAAAATATATATGACTCAACAGTTAACTTCTTCAGGTAAGACTCCCAGGAGTCTAGACTAGGAAAAAAATACAGATCTTCGGAAGATGATATATTATGGGCTTTTATGCCAAATCTGAATTAATTTCCAACAAGTCATCTTTGTCCATTTTCTTGTTTTACAGATATTGCTTGCGGCACTGTTGACTTCCAAACTTGGATTGAGAATAATTTTGGCTATTTTATCAAATTCACCACATCAGAGGAATTGATCTCTTACAACAAGAACCTCACAGAGGTAGGCAAATGTACAAAATTAATTAATTACAAACATGAAGCTTTATATATTCTTGCCTTGAGTTTTCAAATGGTTGATTTAGGGTCCATGATCCATTACTTTTCAGAAGGTCCCAAGGTGCGAACAACAACAAAATTTAGATGTTAGTGATGTTTGTCTACTTTTTGATTGCAACGAGGTAAATTTATCTTCACATACCTATTGTGAAACAAAAGCCAAGTTGTATATTCCCATGTGTTTAGAAATGCAAAATTCATTTCAAGCAATTTCATGGTCCAAAGTCAAAGAATGTTGCAGTTCCTCCACAGTCCAATTCAAAACATCCCGATCAACTATGTCTCCAAAGAAAAATGTATTGATATTTTTCTGTATGCTATCTGTTTTGTGCCGAAGTTTGTCCTTTGGGCATACAAGCGCTGATTCTTAATCATGACTTTGCCTATTCCAGAACGCTCTTCCACCAGATGTTACGGCTGAATTTGTGACCAAGACAGATGTTCTTCAGAATGAAACCTTGCTCATTTCATATCTAAGTAAGGTGGAGTTAGACAATATCACCATCTTTTTGACTGCTCTGACATCTGCAGCAGTAAAGGTGAGCACTTCTGACCTGAACACTGATGACAATGAAGTTTAGGATGATCGCAACATTCATTATTCTAGACTAATTTAGCAGATGCATCCAAGATTACTAGTACAGTTTCAGTTAACGATCGATACGCTTTCAAGGAATCTTAGTAAAACCTTTATTATTTCCATAGGCAAATCTGTCTCAGGAACAGATAGACATGGTAAAGGAAACTCTTCTGACTGTGGAACTTCAGCAGCTTCAGTCCAGCTTCTCTAGTTATACTTCTGAACAATGGCAGGTTTTGTTTGAGATCCACTTGACTGTCTTAATTCAGTATTTTAACGCAAACCTACTTCAACTTTTGCCAACAACCATTTCCTGCGATTCATATCAAGCCATGTAAGTACAAAGCATATACCTAGACTCATTACAGGACACATAATATCTTGTCTTTTGAAAAATAATAATAAATGCTTTCAACGTACCTATAACACAACAAAATAATGATGCATCCATTTCATATTTCATTTGTGACACAGAGTAAAAGGATTCAGCCGTGTGGCTGACACTCTGGATGATAAAACAGCAGGAGATATCTACAATTTCTTCATTAAAATATATATGACTCAACAGTTAACTTCTTCAGGTAAGACTCCCAGGAGTCTAGACTAAAAAAAAATACAGATCTTCGGAAGATGATATATTATTGGCTTTTATGCCAAATCTGAATTAATTTCCAACAAGTCATCTTTGTCCATTTTCTTGTTTTACAGATATTGCTTGCGGCACTGTTGACTTCCAAACTTGGATTGAGAATAATTTTGGCTATTTTATCAAATTCACCACATCAGAGGAATTGATCTCTTACAACAAGAACCTCAGAGAGGTAGGCAAATGTACAAAATTAATTAGAAACATGAAGCTTTATATATTCTTGCCTTTAGTTTTCAAATGGCTGATTTAGGGTCCACGATCCATTACTTTGAGAAGGTCCCAAGGTGCAAGCAACAATAAAATTTAGATGTTAGTGATGTTTGTCTACTTTTTGATTGCAACGAGGTAAATTTATCTTCACATACCTATTGTGAAACAAAAGCCAAGTTGTATATTCCCATGTGTTTAGAAATGCAAAATTCTTTTCAAGCAATTTCATGGTCCAAAGTCAAAGAATGTTGCAGTTGCTCCACAGTCCAATTCAAAACATCCCGATCAACTATGTCTCCAAAGAAAAATGTATTGATATTTTTCTGTATGCTATCTGTTTTGTGCCGAAGTTTGTCCTTTGGGCATACAAGCGCTGATTCTTAATCATGACTTTGCCTATTCCAGAACGCTCTTCCACCAGATGTTACGGCTGAATTTGTGACCAAGACAGATATTCTTCAGAATGAAACCTTGCTCATTTCATATCTAAGTAAGGTGGAGTTAGACAATATCACCATCTTTTTGACTGCTCTGACATCTGCAGCAGTAAAGGTGAGCACTTCTGACCTGAACACTGATGACAATGAAGTTTAGGATGATCGCAACATTCATTATTCTAGACTAATTTAGCAGATGCATCCAAGATTACTAGTACAGTTTCAGTTAACGATCGATACGCTTTCAAGGAATCTTAGTAAAACCTTTATTATTTCCATAGGCAAATCTGTCTCAGGAACAGATAGACATGGTAAAGGAAACTCTTCTGACTGTGGAACTTCAGCAGCTTCAGTCCAGCTTCTCTAGTTATACTTCTGAACAATGGCAGGTTTTGTTTGAGATCCACTTGACTGTCTTAATTCAGTATTTTAACGCAAACCTACTTCAACTTTTGCCAACAACCATTTCCTGCGATTCATATCAAGCCATGTAAGTACAAAGCATATACCTAGACTCATTACAGGACACATAATATCTTGTCTTTTGAAAAATAATAATAAATGCTTTCAACGTACCTATAACACAACAAAATAATGATGCATCCATTTCATATTTCATTTGTGACACAGAGTAAAAGGATTCAGCCGTGTGGCTGACACTCTGGATGATAAAACAGCAAGAGATATCTACAATTTCTTCATTAAAATATATATGACTCAACAGTTAACTTCTTCAGGTAAGACTCCCAGGAGTCTAGACTAGGAAAAAAATACAGATCTTCGGAAGATGATATATTATGGGCTTTTATGCCAAATCTGAATTAATTTCCAACAAGTCATCTTTGTCCATTTTCTTGTTTTACAGATATTGCTTGCGGCACTGTTGACTTCCAAACTTGGATTGAGAATAATTTTGGCTATTTTATCAAATTCACCACATCAGAGGAATTGATCTCTTACAACAAGAACCTCACAGAGGTAGGCAAATGTACAAAATTAATTAATTACAAACATGAAGCTTTATATATTCTTGCCTTGAGTTTTCAAATGGTTGATTTAGGGTCCATGATCCATTACTTTTCAGAAGGTCCCAAGGTGCGAACAACAACAAAATTTAGATGTTAGTGATGTTTGTCTACTTTTTGATTGCAACGAGGTAAATTTATCTTCACATACCTATTGTGAAACAAAAGCCAAGTTGTATATTCCCATGTGTTTAGAAATGCAAAATTCATTTCAAGCAATTTCATGGTCCAAAGTCAAAGAATGTTGCAGTTCCTCCACAGTCCAATTCAAAACATCCCGATCAACTATGTCTCCAAAGAAAAATGTATTGATATTTTTCTGTATGCTATCTGTTTTGTGCCGAAGTTTGTCCTTTGGGCATACAAGCGCTGATTCTTAATCATGACTTTGCCTATTCCAGAACACTCTTCCACCAGATGTTACGGCTGAATTTGTGACCAAGACAGATGTTCTTCAGAATGAAACCTTGCTCATTTCATATCTAAGTAAGGTGGAGTTAGACAATATCACCATCTTTTTGACTGCTCTGACATCTGCAGCAGTAAAGGTGAGCACTTCTGACCTGAAAACTGATGACAATGAAGTTTAGGATGATCGCAACATTCATTATTCTAGACTAATTTAGCAGATGCATCCAAGATTACTAGTACAGTTTCAGTTAACGATCGATACGCTTTCAAGGAATCTTAGTAAAACCTTTATTATTTCCATAGGCAAATCTGTCTCAGGAACAGATAGACATGGTAAAGGAAACTCTTCTGACTGTGGAACTTCAGCAGCTTCAGTCCAGCTTCTCTAGTTATACTTCTGAACAATGGCAGGTTTTGTTTGAGATCCACTTGACTGTCTTAATTCAGTATTTTAACACAAACCTACTTCAACTTTTGCCAACAACCATTTCCTGCGATTCATATCAAGCCATGTAAGTACAAAGCACATACCTAGACTCATTACAGGACACATATAACATCTTGTATTTTGAAAAATGATAATAAAAGCTTTCAACGTACCTATAACACAACAAAATAATGATGCATCCATTTCATATTTCATTTGTGACACAGAGTAAAAGGATTCAGCCTTGTGGCTGACACCCTGGATGATAAAACAGCAAGAGATATCTACAATTTCTTCATTAAAATATATATGACTCAACAGTTAACTTCTTCAGGTAAGACTCCCAGGAGTCTAGACTAAAAGAAAAATACAGATCTTCGGAAGATGATATATTATTGGCTTTTATGCCAAATCTGAATTAATTTCCAACAAGTCATCTTTGTCCATTTTCTTGTTTTACAGATATTGCTTGCGGCACTGTTGACTTCCAAACTTGGATTGAGAATAATTTTGGCTATTTTATCAAATTCACCACATCAGAGGAATTGATCTCTTACAACAAGAACCTCAGAGAGGTAGGCAAATGTACAAAATTAATTAGAAACATGAAGCTTTATATATTCTTGCCTTTAGTTTTCAAATGGCTGATTTAGGGTCCACGATCCATTACTTTGAGAAGGTCCCAAGGTGCAAGCAACAATAAAATTTAGATGTTAGTGATGTTTGTCTACTTTTTGATTGCAACGAGGTAAATTTATCTTCACATACCTATTGTGAAACAAAAGCCAAGTTGTATATTCCCATGTGTTTAGAAATGCAAAATTCTTTTCAAGCAATTTCATGGTCCAAAGTCAAAGAATGTTGCAGTTGCTCCACAGTCCAATTCAAAACATCCCGATCAACTATGTCTCCAAAGAAAAATGTATTGATATTTTTCTGTATGCTATCTGTTTTGTGCCGAAGTTTGTCCTTTGGGCATACAAGCGCTGATTCTTAATCATGACTTTGCCTACTCCAGAACGCTCTTCCACCAGATGTTACGGCTGAATTTGTGACCAAGACAGATGTTCTTCAGAATGAAACCTTGCTCATTTCATATCTAAGTAAGGTGGAGTTAGACAATATCACCATCTTTTTGACTGCTCTGACATCTGCAGCAGTAAAGGTGAGCACTTCTGACCTGAACACTGATGACAATGAAGTTTAGGATGATCGCAACATTCATTATTCTAGACTAATTTAGCAGATGCATCCAAGATTACTAGTACAGTTTCAGTTAACGATCGATACGCTTTCAAGGAATCTTAGTAAAACCTTTATTATTTCCATAGGCAAATCTGTCTCAGGAACAGATAGACATGGTAAAGGAAACTCTTCTGACTGTGGAACTTCAGCAGCTTCAGTCCAGCTTCTCTAGTTATACTTCTGAACAATGGCAGGTTTTGTTTGAGATCCACTTGACTGTCTTAATTCAGTATTTTAACGCAAACCTACTTCAACTTTTGCCAACAACCATTTCCTGCGATTCATATCAAGCCATGTAAGTACAAAGCATATACCTAGACTCATTACAGGACACATAATATCTTGTCTTTTGAAAAATAATAATAAATGCTTTCAACGTACCTATAACACAACAAAATAATGATGCATCCATTTCATATTTCATTTGTGACACAGAGTAAAAGGATTCAGCCGTGTGGCTGACACTCTGGATGATAAAACAGCAAGAGATATCTACAATTTCTTCATTAAAATATATATGACTCAACAGTTAACTTCTTCAGGTAAGACTCCCAGGAGTCTAGACTAGGAAAAAAATACAGATCTTCGGAAGATGATATATTATGGGCTTTTATGCCAAATCTGAATTAATTTCCAACAGTCATCTTTGTCCATTTTCTTGTTTTACAGATATTGCTTGCGGCACTGTTGACTTCCAAACTTGGATTGAGAATAATTTTGGCTATTTTATCAAATTCACCACATCAGAGGAATTGATCTCTTACAACAAGAACCTCACAGAGGTAGGCAAATGTACAAAATTAATTAATTACAAACATGAAGCTTTATATATTCTTGCCTTGAGTTTTCAAATGGTTGATTTAGGGTCCATGATCCATTACTTTTCAGAAGGTCCCAAGGTGCGAACAACAACAAAATTTAGATGTTAGTGATGTTTGTCTACTTTTTGATTGCAACGAGGTAAATTTATCTTCACATACCTATTGTGAAACAAAAGCCAAGTTGTATATTCCCATGTGTTTAGAAATGCAAAATTCTTTTCAAGCAATTTCATGGTCCAAAGTCAAAGAATGTTGCAGTTGCTCCACAGTCCAATTCAAAACATCCCGATCAACTATGTCTCCAAAGAAAAATGTATTGATATTTTTCTGTATGCTATCTGTTTTGTGCCGAAGTTTGTCCTTTGGGCATACAAGCGCTGATTCTTAATCATGACTTTGCCTATTCCAGAACGCTCTTCCACCAGATGTTACGGCTGAATTTGTGACCAAGACAGATGTTCTTCAGAATGAAACCTTGCTCATTTCATATCTAAGTAAGGTGGAGTTAGACAATATCACCATCTTTTTGACTGCTCTGACATCTGCAGCAGTAAAGGTGAGCACTTCTGACCTGAAAACTGATGACAATGAAGTTTAGGATGATCGCAACATTCATTATTCTAGACTAATTTAGCAGATGCATCCAAGATTACTAGTACAGTTTCAGTTAACGATCGATACGCTTTCAAGGAATCTTAGTAAAATCTTTATTATTTCCATAGGCAAATCTGTCTCAGGAACAGATAGACATGGTAAAGGAAACTCTTCTGACTGTGGAACTTCAGCAGCTTCAGTCCAGCTTCTCTAGTTATACTTCTGAACAATGGCAGGTTTTGTTTGAGATCCACTTGACTGTCTTAATTCAGTATTTTAACGCAAGCCTACTTCAACTTTTGCCAACAACCATTTCCTGCGATTCATATCAAGCCATGTAAGTACAAAGCACATACCTAGACTCATTACAGGACACATATAACATCTTGTCTTTTGAAAAATGATAATAAAAGCTTTCAACGTACCTATAACACAACAAAATAATGATGCATCCATTTCATATTTCATTTGTGACACAGAGTAAAAGGATTCAGCCTTGTGGCTGACACCCTGGATGATAAAACAGCAAGAGATATCTACAATTTCTTCATTAAAATATATATGACTCAACAGTTAACTTCTTCAGGTAAGACTCCCAGGAGTCTAGACTAAAAGAAAAATACAGATCTTCGGAAGATGATATATTATTGGCTTTTATGCCAAATCTGAATTAATTTCCAACAAGTCATCTTTGTCCATTTTCTTGTTTTACAGATATTGCTTGCGGCACTGTTGACTTCCAAACTTGGATTGAGAATAATTTTGGCTATTTTATCAAATTCACCACATCAGAGGAATTGATCTCTTACAACAAGAACCTCACAGAGGTAGGCAAATGTACAAAATTAATTAGAAACATGAAGCTTTATATATTCTTGCCTTTAGTTTTCAAATGGCTGATTTAGGGTCCACGATCCATTACTTTGAGAAGGTCCCAAGGTGCAAGCAACAATAAAATTTAGATGTTAGTGATGTTTGTCTACTTTTTGATTGCAACGAGGTAAATTTATCTTCACATACCTATTGTGAAACAAAAGCCAAGTTGTATATTCCCATGTGTTTAGAAATGCAAAATTCTTTTCAAGCAATTTCATGGTCCAAAGTCAAAGAATGTTGCAGTTGCTCCACAGTCCAATTCAAAACATCCCGATCAACTATGTCTCCAAAGAAAAATGTATTGATATTTTTCTGTATGCTATCTGTTTTGTGCCGAAGTTTGTCCTTTGGGCATACAAGCGCTGATTCTTAATCATGACTTTGCCTATTCCAGAACGCTCTTCCACCAGATGTTACGGCTGAATTTGTGACCAAGACAGATGTTCTTCAGAATGAAACCTTGCTCATTTCATATCTAAGTAAGGTGGAGTTAGACAATATCACCATCTTTTTGACTGCTCTGACATCTGCAGCAGTAAAGGTGAGCACTTCTGACCTGAACACTGATGACAATGAAGTTTAGGATGATCGCAACATTCATTATTCTAGACTAATTTAGCAGATGCATCCAAGATTACTAGTACAGTTTCAGTTAACGATCGATACGCTTTCAAGGAATCTTAGTAAAACCTTTATTATTTCCATAGGCAAATCTGTCTCAGGAACAGATAGACATGGTAAAGGAAACTCTTCTGACTGTGGAACTTCAGCAGCTTCAGTCCAGCTTCTCTAGTTATACTTCTGAACAATGGCAGGTTTTGTTTGAGATCCACTTGACTGTCTTAATTCAGTATTTTAACGCAAACCTACTTCAACTTTTGCCAACAACCATTTCCTGCGATTCATATCAAGCCATGTAAGTACAAAGCATATACCTAGACTCATTACAGGACACATAATATCTTGTCTTTTGAAAAATAATAATAAATGCTTTCAACGTACCTATAACACAACAAAATAATGATGCATCCATTTCATATTTCATTTGTGACACAGAGTAAAAGGATTCAGCCGTGTGGCTGACACTCTGGATGATAAAACAGCAAGAGATATCTACAATTTCTTCATTAAAATATATATGACTCAACAGTTAACTTCTTCAGGTAAGACTCCCAGGAGTCTAGACTAAAAAAAAAATACAGATCTTCGGAAGATGATATATTATTGGCTTTTATGCCAAATCTGAATTAATTTCCAACAAGTCATCTTTGTCCATTTTCTTGTTTTACAGATATTGCTTGCGGCACTGTTGACTTCCAAACTTGGATTGAGAATAATTTTGGCTATTTTATCAAATTCACCACATCAGAGGAATTGATCTCTTACAACAAGAACCTCAGAGAGGTAGGCAAATGTACAAAATTAATTAGAAACATGAAGCTTTATATATTCTTGCCTTTAGTTTTCAAATGGCTGATTTAGGGTCCACGATCCATTACTTTGAGAAGGTCCCAAGGTGCAAGCAACAATAAAATTTAGATGTTAGTGATGTTTGTCTACTTTTTGATTGCAACGAGGTAAATTTATCTTCACATACCTATTGTGAAACAAAAGCCAAGTTGTATATTCCCATGTGTTTAGAAATGCAAAATTCTTTTCAAGCAATTTCATGGTCCAAAGTCAAAGAATGTTGCAGTTGCTCCACAGTCCAATTCAAAACATCCCGATCAACTATGTCTCCAAAGAAAAATGTATTGATATTTTTCTGTATGCTATCTGTTTTGTGCCGAAGTTTGTCCTTTGGGCATACAAGCGCTGATTCTTAATCATGACTTTGCCTATTCCAGAACGCTCTTCCACCAGATGTTACGGCTGAATTTGTGACCAAGACAGATATTCTTCAGAATGAAACCTTGCTCATTTCATATCTAAGTAAGGTGGAGTTAGACAATATCACCATCTTTTTGACTGCTCTGACATCTGCAGCAGTAAAGGTGAGCACTTCTGACCTGAACACTGATGACAATGAAGTTTAGGATGATCGCAACATTCATTATTCTAGACTAATTTAGCAGATGCATCCAAGATTACTAGTACAGTTTCAGTTAACGATCGATACGCTTTCAAGGAATCTTAGTAAAACCTTTATTATTTCCATAGGCAAATCTGTCTCAGGAACAGATAGACATGGTAAAGGAAACTCTTCTGACTGTGGAACTTCAGCAGCTTCAGTCCAGCTTCTCTAGTTATACTTCTGAACAATGGCAGGTTTTGTTTGAGATCCACTTGACTGTCTTAATTCAGTATTTTAACGCAAACCTACTTCAACTTTTGCCAACAACCATTTCCTGCGATTCATATCAAGCCATGTAAGTACAAAGCATATACCTAGACTCATTACAGGACACATAATATCTTGTCTTTTGAAAAATAATAATAAATGCTTTCAACGTACCTATAACACAACAAAATAATGATGCATCCATTTCATATTTCATTTGTGACACAGAGTAAAAGGATTCAGCCGTGTGGCTGACACTCTGGATGATAAAACAGCAAGAGATATCTACAATTTCTTCATTAAAATATATATGACTCAACAGTTAACTTCTTCAGGTAAGACTCCCAGGAGTCTAGACTAGGAAAAAAATACAGATCTTCGGAAGATGATATATTATGGGCTTTTATGCCAAATCTGAATTAATTTCCAACAAGTCATCTTTGTCCATTTTCTTGTTTTACAGATATTGCTTGCGGCACTGTTGACTTCCAAACTTGGATTGAGAATAATTTTGGCTATTTTATCAAATTCACCACATCAGAGGAATTGATCTCTTACAACAAGAACCTCACAGAGGTAGGCAAATGTACAAAATTAATTAATTACAAACATGAAGCTTTATATATTCTTGCCTTGAGTTTTCAAATGGTTGATTTAGGGTCCATGATCCATTACTTTTCAGAAGGTCCCAAGGTGCGAACAACAACAAAATTTAGATGTTAGTGATGTTTGTCTACTTTTTGATTGCAACGAGGTAAATTTATCTTCACATACCTATTGTGAAACAAAAGCCAAGTTGTATATTCCCATGTGTTTAGAAATGCAAAATTCATTTCAAGCAATTTCATGGTCCAAAGTCAAAGAATGTTGCAGTTCCTCCACAGTCCAATTCAAAACATCCCGATCAACTATGTCTCCAAAGAAAAATGTATTGATATTTTTCTGTATGCTATCTGTTTTGTGCCGAAGTTTGTCCTTTGGGCATACAAGCGCTGATTCTTAATCATGACTTTGCCTATTCCAGAACACTCTTCCACCAGATGTTACGGCTGAATTTGTGACCAAGACAGATGTTCTTCAGAATGAAACCTTGCTCATTTCATATCTAAGTAAGGTGGAGTTAGACAATATCACCATCTTTTTGACTGCTCTGACATCTGCAGCAGTAAAGGTGAGCACTTCTGACCTGAAAACTGATGACAATGAAGTTTAGGATGATCGCAACATTCATTATTCTAGACTAATTTAGCAGATGCATCCAAGATTACTAGTACAGTTTCAGTTAACGATCGATACGCTTTCAAGGAATCTTAGTAAAACCTTTATTATTTCCATAGGCAAATCTGTCTCAGGAACAGATAGACATGGTAAAGGAAACTCTTCTGACTGTGGAACTTCAGCAGCTTCAGTCCAGCTTCTCTAGTTATACTTCTGAACAATGGCAGGTTTTGTTTGAGATCCACTTGACTGTCTTAATTCAGTATTTTAACACAAACCTACTTCAACTTTTGCCAACAACCATTTCCTGCGATTCATATCAAGCCATGTAAGTACAAAGCACATACCTAGACTCATTACAGGACACATATAACATCTTGTATTTTGAAAAATGATAATAAAAGCTTTCAACGTACCTATAACACAACAAAATAATGATGCATCCATTTCATATTTCATTTGTGACACAGAGTAAAAGGATTCAGCCTTGTGGCTGACACCCTGGATGATAAAACAGCAAGAGATATCTACAATTTCTTCATTAAAATATATATGACTCAACAGTTAACTTCTTCAGGTAAGACTCCCAGGAGTCTAGACTAAAAGAAAAATACAGATCTTCGGAAGATGATATATTATTGGCTTTTATGCCAAATCTGAATTAATTTCCAACAAGTCATCTTTGTCCATTTTCTTGTTTTACAGATATTGCTTGCGGCACTGTTGACTTCCAAACTTGGATTGAGAATAATTTTGGCTATTTTATCAAATTCACCACATCAGAGGAATTGATCTCTTACAACAAGAACCTCAGAGAGGTAGGCAAATGTACAAAATTAATTAGAAACATGAAGCTTTATATATTCTTGCCTTTAGTTTTCAAATGGCTGATTTAGGGTCCACGATCCATTACTTTGAGAAGGTCCCAAGGTGCAAGCAACAATAAAATTTAGATGTTAGTGATGTTTGTCTACTTTTTGATTGCAACGAGGTAAATTTATCTTCACATACCTATTGTGAAACAAAAGCCAAGTTGTATATTCCCATGTGTTTAGAAATGCAAAATTCTTTTCAAGCAATTTCATGGTCCAAAGTCAAAGAATGTTGCAGTTGCTCCACAGTCCAATTCAAAACATCCCGATCAACTATGTCTCCAAAGAAAAATGTATTGATATTTTTCTGTATGCTATCTGTTTTGTGCCGAAGTTTGTCCTTTGGGCATACAAGCGCTGATTCTTAATCATGACTTTGCCTACTCCAGAACGCTCTTCCACCAGATGTTACGGCTGAATTTGTGACCAAGACAGATGTTCTTCAGAATGAAACCTTGCTCATTTCATATCTAAGTAAGGTGGAGTTAGACAATATCACCATCTTTTTGACTGCTCTGACATCTGCAGCAGTAAAGGTGAGCACTTCTGACCTGAACACTGATGACAATGAAGTTTAGGATGATCGCAACATTCATTATTCTAGACTAATTTAGCAGATGCATCCAAGATTACTAGTACAGTTTCAGTTAACGATCGATACGCTTTCAAGGAATCTTAGTAAAACCTTTATTATTTCCATAGGCAAATCTGTCTCAGGAACAGATAGACATGGTAAAGGAAACTCTTCTGACTGTGGAACTTCAGCAGCTTCAGTCCAGCTTCTCTAGTTATACTTCTGAACAATGGCAGGTTTTGTTTGAGATCCACTTGACTGTCTTAATTCAGTATTTTAACGCAAACCTACTTCAACTTTTGCCAACAACCATTTCCTGCGATTCATATCAAGCCATGTAAGTACAAAGCATATACCTAGACTCATTACAGGACACATAATATCTTGTCTTTTGAAAAATAATAATAAATGCTTTCAACGTACCTATAACACAACAAAATAATGATGCATCCATTTCATATTTCATTTGTGACACAGAGTAAAAGGATTCAGCCGTGTGGCTGACACTCTGGATGATAAAACAGCAAGAGATATCTACAATTTCTTCATTAAAATATATATGACTCAACAGTTAACTTCTTCAGGTAAGACTCCCAGGAGTCTAGACTAGGAAAAAAATACAGATCTTCGGAAGATGATATATTATGGGCTTTTATGCCAAATCTGAATTAATTTCCAACAGTCATCTTTGTCCATTTTCTTGTTTTACAGATATTGCTTGCGGCACTGTTGACTTCCAAACTTGGATTGAGAATAATTTTGGCTATTTTATCAAATTCACCACATCAGAGGAATTGATCTCTTACAACAAGAACCTCACAGAGGTAGGCAAATGTACAAAATTAATTAATTACAAACATGAAGCTTTATATATTCTTGCCTTGAGTTTTCAAATGGTTGATTTAGGGTCCATGATCCATTACTTTTCAGAAGGTCCCAAGGTGCGAACAACAACAAAATTTAGATGTTAGTGATGTTTGTCTACTTTTTGATTGCAACGAGGTAAATTTATCTTCACATACCTATTGTGAAACAAAAGCCAAGTTGTATATTCCCATGTGTTTAGAAATGCAAAATTCTTTTCAAGCAATTTCATGGTCCAAAGTCAAAGAATGTTGCAGTTGCTCCACAGTCCAATTCAAAACATCCCGATCAACTATGTCTCCAAAGAAAAATGTATTGATATTTTTCTGTATGCTATCTGTTTTGTGCCGAAGTTTGTCCTTTGGGCATACAAGCGCTGATTCTTAATCATGACTTTGCCTATTCCAGAACGCTCTTCCACCAGATGTTACGGCTGAATTTGTGACCAAGACAGATGTTCTTCAGAATGAAACCTTGCTCATTTCATATCTAAGTAAGGTGGAGTTAGACAATATCACCATCTTTTTGACTGCTCTGACATCTGCAGCAGTAAAGGTGAGCACTTCTGACCTGAAAACTGATGACAATGAAGTTTAGGATGATCGCAACATTCATTATTCTAGACTAATTTAGCAGATGCATCCAAGATTACTAGTACAGTTTCAGTTAACGATCGATACGCTTTCAAGGAATCTTAGTAAAATCTTTATTATTTCCATAGGCAAATCTGTCTCAGGAACAGATAGACATGGTAAAGGAAACTCTTCTGACTGTGGAACTTCAGCAGCTTCAGTCCAGCTTCTCTAGTTATACTTCTGAACAATGGCAGGTTTTGTTTGAGATCCACTTGACTGTCTTAATTCAGTATTTTAACGCAAGCCTACTTCAACTTTTGCCAACAACCATTTCCTGCGATTCATATCAAGCCATGTAAGTACAAAGCACATACCTAGACTCATTACAGGACACATATAACATCTTGTCTTTTGAAAAATGATAATAAAAGCTTTCAACGTACCTATAACACAACAAAATAATGATGCATCCATTTCATATTTCATTTGTGACACAGAGTAAAAGGATTCAGCCTTGTGGCTGACACCCTGGATGATAAAACAGCAAGAGATATCTACAATTTCTTCATTAAAATATATATGACTCAACAGTTAACTTCTTCAGGTAAGACTCCCAGGAGTCTAGACTAAAAGAAAAATACAGATCTTCGGAAGATGATATATTATTGGCTTTTATGCCAAATCTGAATTAATTTCCAACAAGTCATCTTTGTCCATTTTCTTGTTTTACAGATATTGCTTGCGGCACTGTTGACTTCCAAACTTGGATTGAGAATAATTTTGGCTATTTTATCAAATTCACCACATCAGAGGAATTGATCTCTTACAACAAGAACCTCACAGAGGTAGGCAAATGTACAAAATTAATTAGAAACATGAAGCTTTATATATTCTTGCCTTTAGTTTTCAAATGGCTGATTTAGGGTCCACGATCCATTACTTTGAGAAGGTCCCAAGGTGCAAGCAACAATAAAATTTAGATGTTAGTGATGTTTGTCTACTTTTTGATTGCAACGAGGTAAATTTATCTTCACATACCTATTGTGAAACAAAAGCCAAGTTGTATATTCCCATGTGTTTAGAAATGCAAAATTCTTTTCAAGCAATTTCATGGTCCAAAGTCAAAGAATGTTGCAGTTGCTCCACAGTCCAATTCAAAACATCCCGATCAACTATGTCTCCAAAGAAAAATGTATTGATATTTTTCTGTATGCTATCTGTTTTGTGCCGAAGTTTGTCCTTTGGGCATACAAGCGCTGATTCTTAATCATGACTTTGCCTATTCCAGAACGCTCTTCCACCAGATGTTACGGCTGAATTTGTGACCAAGACAGATGTTCTTCAGAATGAAACCTTGCTCATTTCATATCTAAGTAAGGTGGAGTTAGACAATATCACCATCTTTTTGACTGCTCTGACATCTGCAGCAGTAAAGGTGAGCACTTCTGACCTGAACACTGATGACAATGAAGTTTAGGATGATCGCAACATTCATTATTCTAGACTAATTTAGCAGATGCATCCAAGATTACTAGTACAGTTTCAGTTAACGATCGATACGCTTTCAAGGAATCTTAGTAAAACCTTTATTATTTCCATAGGCAAATCTGTCTCAGGAACAGATAGACATGGTAAAGGAAACTCTTCTGACTGTGGAACTTCAGCAGCTTCAGTCCAGCTTCTCTAGTTATACTTCTGAACAATGGCAGGTTTTGTTTGAGATCCACTTGACTGTCTTAATTCAGTATTTTAACGCAAACCTACTTCAACTTTTGCCAACAACCATTTCCTGCGATTCATATCAAGCCATGTAAGTACAAAGCATATACCTAGACTCATTACAGGACACATAATATCTTGTCTTTTGAAAAATAATAATAAATGCTTTCAACGTACCTATAACACAACAAAATAATGATGCATCCATTTCATATTTCATTTGTGACACAGAGTAAAAGGATTCAGCCGTGTGGCTGACACTCTGGATGATAAAACAGCAAGAGATATCTACAATTTCTTCATTAAAATATATATGACTCAACAGTTAACTTCTTCAGGTAAGACTCCCAGGAGTCTAGACTAAAAAAAAAATACAGATCTTCGGAAGATGATATATTATTGGCTTTTATGCCAAATCTGAATTAATTTCCAACAAGTCATCTTTGTCCATTTTCTTGTTTTACAGATATTGCTTGCGGCACTGTTGACTTCCAAACTTGGATTGAGAATAATTTTGGCTATTTTATCAAATTCACCACATCAGAGGAATTGATCTCTTACAACAAGAACCTCAGAGAGGTAGGCAAATGTACAAAATTAATTAGAAACATGAAGCTTTATATATTCTTGCCTTTAGTTTTCAAATGGCTGATTTAGGGTCCACGATCCATTACTTTGAGAAGGTCCCAAGGTGCAAGCAACAATAAAATTTAGATGTTAGTGATGTTTGTCTACTTTTTGATTGCAACGAGGTAAATTTATCTTCACATACCTATTGTGAAACAAAAGCCAAGTTGTATATTCCCATGTGTTTAGAAATGCAAAATTCTTTTCAAGCAATTTCATGGTCCAAAGTCAAAGAATGTTGCAGTTGCTCCACAGTCCAATTAAAAACATCCCGATCAACTATGTCTCCAAAGAAAAATGTATTGATATTTTTCTGTATGCTATCTGTTTTGTGCCGAAGTTTGTCCTTTGGGCATACAAGCGCTGATTCTTAATCATGACTTTGCCTATTCCAGAACGCTCTTCCACCAGATGTTACGGCTGAATTTGTGACCAAGACAGATGTTCTTCAGAATGAAACCTTGCTCATTTCATATCTAAGTAAGGTGGAGTTAGACAATATCACCATCTTTTTGACTGCTCTGACATCTGCAGCAGTAAAGGTGAGCACTTCTGACCTGAAAACTGATGACAATGAAGTTTAGGATGATCGCAACATTCATTATTCTAGACTAATTTAGCAGATGCATCCAAGATTACTAGTACAGTTTCAGTTAACGATCGATACGCTTTCAAGGAATCTTAGTAAAACCTTTATTATTTCCATAGGCAAATCTGTCTCAGGAACAGATAGACATGGTAAAGGAAACTCTTCTGACTGTGGAACTTCAGCAGCTTCAGTCCAGCTTCTCTAGTTATACTTCTGAACAATGGCAGGTTTTGTTTGAGATCCACTTGACTGTCTTAATTCAGTATTTTAACGCAAACCTACTTCAACTTTTGCCAACAACCATTTCCTGCGATTCATATCAAGCCATGTAAGTACAAAGCACATACCTAGACTCATTACAGGACACATATAACATCTTGTATTTTGAAAAATGATAATAAAAGCTTTCAACGTACCTATAACACAACAAAATAATGATGCATCCATTTCATATTTCATTTGTGACACAGAGTAAAAGGATTCAGCCGTGTGGCTGACACTCTGGATGATAAAACAGCAAGAGATATCTACAATTTCTTCATTAAAATATATATGACTCAACAGTTAACTTCTTCAGGTAAGACTCCCAGGAGTCTAGACTAAAAAAAAAATACAGATCTTCGGAAGATGATATATTATTGGCTTTTATGCCAAATCTGAATTAATTTCCAACAAGTCATCTTTGTCCATTTTCTTGTTTTACAGATATTGCTTGCGGCACTGTTGACTTCCAAACTTGGATTGAGAATAATTTTGGCTATTTTATCAAATTCACCACATCAGAGGAATTGATCTCTTACAACAAGAACCTCAGAGAGGTAGGCAAATGTACAAAATTAATTAGAAACATGAAGCTTTATATATTCTTGCCCTTAGTTTTCAAATGGCTGATTTAGGGTCCACGATCCATTACTTTGAGAAGGTCCCAAGGTGCAAGCAACAATAAAATTTAGATGTTAGTGATGTTTGTCTACTTTTTGATTGCAACGAGGTAAATTTATCTTCACATACCTATTGTGAAACAAAAGCCAAGTTGTATATTCCCATGTGTTTAGAAATGCAAAATTCTTTTCAAGCAATTTCATGGTCCAAAGTCAAAGAATGTTGCAGTTGCTCCACAGTCCAATTCAAAACATCCCAATCAACTATGTCTCCAAAGAAAAATGTATTGATATTTTTCTGTATGCTATCTGTTTTGTGCCGAAGTTTGTCCTTTGGGCATACAAGCGCTGATTCTTAATCATGACTTTGCCTATTCCAGAACGCTCTTCCACCAGATGTTACGGCTGAATTTGTGACCAAGACAGATGTTCTTCAGAATGAAACCTTGCTCATTTCATATCTAAGTAAGGTGGAGTTAGACAATATCACCATCTTTTTGACTGCTCTGACATCTGCAGCAGTAAAGGTGAGCACTTCTGACCTGAACACTGATGACAATGAAGTTTAGGATGATCGCAACATTCATTATTCTAGACTAATTTAGCAGATGCATCCAAGATTACTAGTACAGTTTCAGTTAACGATCGATACGCTTTCAAGGAATCTTAGTAAAACCTTTATTATTTCCATAGGCAAATCTGTCTCAGGAACAGATAGACATGGTAAAGGAAACTCTTCTGACTGTGGAACTTCAGCAGCTTCAGTCCAGCTTCTCTAGTTATACTTCTGAACAATGGCAGGTTTTGTTTGAGATCCACTTGACTGTCTTAATTCAGTATTTTAACGCAAACCTACTTCAACTTTTGCCAACAACCATTTCCTGCGATTCATATCAAGCCATGTAAGTACAAAGCATATACCTAGACTCATTACAGGACACATAATATCTTGTCTTTTGAAAAATAATAATAAATGCTTTCAACGTACGTATAACACAACAAAATAATGATGCATCCATTTCATATTTCATTTGTGACACAGAGTAAAAGGATTCAGCCGTGTGGCTGACACTCTGGATGATAAAACAGCAAGAGATATCTACAATTTCTTCATTAAAATATATATGACTCAACAGTTAACTTCTTCAGGTAAGACTCCCAGGAGTCTAGACTAGGAAAAAAATACAGATCTTCGGAAGATGATATATTATGGGCTTTTATGCCAAATCTGAATTAATTTCCAACAAGTCATCTTTGTCCATTTTCTTGTTTTACAGATATTGCTTGCGGCACTGTTGACTTCCAAACTTGGATTGAGAATAATTTTGGCTATTTTATCAAATTCACCACATCAGAGGAATTGATCTCTTACAACAAGAACCTCACAGAGGTAGGCAAATGTACAAAATTAATTAATTACAAACATGAAGCTTTATATATTCTTGCCTTGAGTTTTCAAATGGTTGATTTAGGGTCCATGATCCATTACTTTTCAGAAGGTCCCAAGGTGCGAACAACAACAAAATTTAGATGTTAGTGATGTTTGTCTACTTTTTGATTGCAACGAGGTAAATTTATCTTCACATACCTATTGTGAAACAAAAGCCAAGTTGTATATTCCCATGTGTTTAGAAATGCAAAATTCTTTTCAAGCAATTTCATGGTCCAAAGTCAAAGAATGTTGCAGTTGCTCCACAGTCCAATTCAAAACATCCCGATCAACTATGTCTCCAAAGAAAAATGTATTGATATTTTTCTGTATGCTATCTGTTTTGTGCCGAAGTTTGTCCTTTGGGCATACAAGCGCTGATTCTTAATCATGACTTTGCCTATTCCAGAACGCTCTTCCACCAGATGTTACGGCTGAATTTGTGACCAAGACAGATGTTCTTCAGAATGAAACCTTGCTCATTTCATATCTAAGTAAGGTGGAGTTAGACAATATCACCATCTTTTTGACTGCTCTGACATCTGCAGCAGTAAAGGTGAGCACTTCTGACCTGAACACTGATGACAATGAAGTTTAGGATGATCGCAACATTCATTATTCTAGACTAATTTAGCAGATGCATCCAAGATTACTAGTACAGTTTCAGTTAACGATCGATACGCTTTCAAGGAATCTTAGAAAAACCTTTATTATTTCCATAGGCAAATCTGTCTCAGGAACAGATAGACATGGTAAAGGAAACTCTTCTGACTGTGGAACTTCAGCAGCTTCAGTCCAGCTTCTCTAGTTATACTTCTGAACAATGGCAGGTTTTGTTTGAGATCCACTTGACTGTCTTAATTCAGTATTTTAACGCAAACCTACTTCAACTTTTGCCAACAACCATTTCCTGCGATTCATATCAAGCCATGTAAGTACAAAGCACATACCTAGACTCATTACAGGACACATATAACATCTTGTATTTTGAAAAATGATAATAAAAGCTTTCAACGTACCTATAACACAACAAAATAATGATGCATCCATTTCATATTTCATTTGTGACACAGAGTAAAAGGATTCAGCCTTGTGCCTGACACCCTGGATGATAAAACAGCAAGAGATATCTACAATTTCTTCATTAAAATATATATGACTCAACAGTTAACTTCTTCAGGTAAGACTCCCAGGAGTCTAGACTAAAAGAAAAATACAGATCTTCGGAAGATGATATATTATTGGCTTTTATGCCAAATCTGAATTAATTTCCAACAAGTCATCTTTGTCCATTTTCTTGTTTTACAGATATTGCTTGCGGCACTGTTGACTTCCAAACTTGGATTGAGAATAATTTTGGCTATTTTATCAAATTCACCACATCAGAGGAATTGATCTCTTACAACAAGAAACTCACAGAGGTAGGCAAATGTACAAAATTAATTAGAAACATGAAACTTTATATATTCTTGCCTTTAGTTTTCAAATGGCTGATTTAGGGTCCACGATCCATTACTTTGAGAAGGTCCGAAGGTGCAAGCAACAATAAAATTTAGATGTTAGTGATGTTTGTCTACTTTTTGATTGCAACGAGGTAAATTTATCTTCACATACCTATTGTGAAACAAAAGCCAAGTTGTATATTCCCATGTGTTTAGAAATGCAAAATTCTTTTCAAGCAATTTCATGGTCCAAAGTCAAAGAATGTTGCAGTTGCTCCACAGTCCAATTCAAAACATCCCGATCAACTATGTCTCCAAAGAAAAATGTATTGATATTTTTCTGTATGCTATCTGTTTTGTGCCGAAGTTTGTCCTTTGGGCATACAAGCGCTGATTCTTAATCATGACTTTGCCTATTCCAGAACGCTCTTCCACCAGATGTTACGGCTGAATTTGTGACCAAGACAGATGTTCTTCAGAATGAAACCTTGCTCATTTCATATCTAAGTAAGGTGGAGTTAGACAATATCACCATCTTTTTGACTGCTCTGACATCTGCAGCAGTAAAGGTGAGCACTTCTGACCTGAACACTGATGACAATGAAGTTTAGGATGATCGCAACATTCATTATTCTAGACTAATTTAGCAGATGCATCCAAGATTACTAGTACAGTTTCAGTTAACGATCGATACGCTTTCAAGGAATCTTAGTAAAACCTTTATTATTTCCATAGGCAAATCTGTCTCAGGAACAGATAGACATGGTAAAGGAAACTCTTCTGACTGTGGAACTTCAGCAGCTTCAATCCAGCTTCTCTAGTTATACCTCTGAACAATGGCAGGTTTTGTTTGAGATCCACTTGACTGTCTTAATTCAGTATTTTAACGCAAACCTACTTCAACTTTTGCCAACAACCATTTCCTGCGATTCATATCAAGCCATGTAAGTACAAAGCATATACCTAGACTCATTACAGGACACATAATATCTTGTCTTTTGAAAAATAATAATAAATGCTTTCAACGTACCTATAACACAACAAAATAATGATGCATCCATTTCATATTTCATTTGTGACACAGAGTAAAAGGATTCAGCCGTGTGGCTGACACTCTGGATGATAAAACAGCAAGAGATATCTACAATTTCTTCATTAAAATATATATGACTCAACAGTTAACTTCTTCAGGTAAGACTCCCAGGAGTCTAGACTAAAAAAAAAATACAGATCTTCGGAAGATGATATATTATTGGCTTTTATGCCAAATCTGAATTAATTTCCAACAAGTCATCTTTGTCCATTTTCTTGTTTTACAGATATTGCTTGCGGCACTGTTGACTTCCAAACTTGGATTGAGAATAATTTTGGCTATTTTATCAAATTCACCACATCAGAGGAATTGATCTCTTACAACAAGAACCTCAGAGAGGTAGGCAAATGTACAAAATTAATTAGAAACATGAAGCTTTATATATTCTTGCCTTTAGTTTTCAAATGGCTGATTTAGGGTCCACGATCCATTACTTTGAGAAGGTCCCAAGGTGCAAGCAACAATAAAATTTAGATGTTAGTGATGTTTGTCTACTTTTTGATTGCAACGAGGTAAATTTATCTTCACATACCTATTGTGAAACAAAAGCCAAGTTGTATATTCCCATGTGTTTAGAAATGCAAAATTCTTTTCAAGCAATTTCATGGTCCAAAGTCAAAGAATGTTGCAGTTGCTCCACAGTCCAATTAAAAACATCCCGATCAACTATGTCTCCAAAGAAAAATGTATTGATATTTTTCTGTATGCTATCTGTTTTGTGCCGAAGTTTGTCCTTTGGGCATACAAGCGCTGATTCTTAACTATGACTTTGCCTATTCCAGAACGCTCTTTCACCAGATGTTACAGCTGAATTTGTGACCAAGACAGATGTTCTTCAGAATGAAACCTTGCTCATTTCATATCTAAGTAAGGTGGAATTGGACAATATCACCATCTTTTTGACTGCTCTGACATCTGCAGCAGTAAAGGTGAGCACTTCTGACCTGAACACTGATGACAATGAAGTTTAGGATGATCGCAACATTCATTATTCTAGACTAATTTAGCAGATGCATCCAAGATTACTAGTACAGTTTCAGTTAACGATCGATACGCTTTCAAGGAATCTTAGTAAAACCTTTATTATTTCCATAGGCAAATCTGTCTCAGGAACAGGTAGACATGGTAAAGGAAACTCTTCTGACTGTGGAACTTCAGCAGCTTCAGTCCAGCTTCTCTAGTTATACTTCTGAACAATGGCAGGTTTTGTTTGAGATCCGCTTGACTGTCTTAATTCAGTATTTTAATGCAGACCTACTTCAACTTTTGCCAACAACCATTTCCTGCGATTCATATCAAGCCATGTAAGTATAAAGCATATACCTAGACTTATTACAGGACACATATAACATCTTGTCTTTTGAAAAATGATAATAAAAGCTTTCAACGTACCTATAACACAACAAAATAATGATGCATCCATTTCATATTTCATTTGTGATACAGAGTAAAAGGATTCAGCCTTGGGGCTGACACCCTGGATGATAAAACAGCAAGAGATATCTACAATTTCTTCATTAAAATATATATGACTCAACAGTCAACTTCTTCAGGTAACACTCCCAGGAGTCTAGACTAGGAAAAAAATACAGATCTTCGGAAGATGATATATTATTGGCTTTTATGCCAAATCTGAATTAATTTCTAACAAGTCATCTTTGTCCATTTTCTTGTTTTACAGATATTGCTTGCGGCGCTGTTGACTTCCAAACTTGGATTGAGAATAATTTTGGCTATTTTATCAAATTCACCACATCAGAGGAATTGATCTCTTACAACAAGAACCTCACAGAGGTAGGCAAATGTACAAACTTAATTAGAAACATGAAGCTTTATATATTCTTGCCTTTAGTTTTCAAATGGCTGATTTAGGGTCCACGATCCATTACTTTTGAGAAGGTCTTAAGTTGCAAGCAACAATAAAATTTAGATGTTAGTGATGTTTGTCTACTTTTTGATTGCAACGAGGTAAATTTATCTTCACATACCTATTGTGAAACAAAAGCCAAGTTGTATATTCCCATGTGTTTAGAAATGCAAAATTCTTTTCACGCAATTTCATGGTCCAAAGTCAAAGAATGTTGCAGTTGCTCCACAGTCCAATTCAAAACATCCCGATCAACTATGTCTCCAAAGAAAAATGTATTGATATTTTTCTGTATGCTATCTGTTTTGTGCCGAAGTTTGTCCTTTGGGCATACAAGTGCTGATTCTTAATCATGACTTTGCCTATTCCAGAACGCTCTTCCACCAGATGTTACGGCTGAATTTGTGACCAAGACAGATGTTCTTCAGAATGAAACCTTGCTCATTTCATATCTAAGTAAGGTGGAGTTAGACAATATCACCATCTTTTTGACTGCTCTGACATCTGCAGCAGTAAAGGTGAGCACTTCTGACCTGAAAACTGATGACAATTGTCACGCTCCCCGTGTCCCAGCACCGCTCCTTACCCACTGATCCAGTCCATGTGTTCACCAGTCATGGCTGCCGCTCCCGCTCGTGCTCTCCTGTGTCCTGCTCCTGGTCTTATGAGTCTGACTCTGAGTCTTAGCCACATGGTTCTGTATAGGACCAGGCCGCGCCCACTCTCCTGGTCTTATAGGCCCAGCACACCTGCAGCAGGAAATGACATGAGGCTGTGCTGGGTATATAAGACTGGCCTTTCCATGTGGGCGGGGCCTGATCAACGTGTCTTGTAGCTAGTCTTATGAGCTAGGTGCTCAGGTCCCCTGGTACCGTGTCCTGCGGACTTCTTGTCCTAGCTCCTTGGTACCTGTGCCTGTTTACATTACTGTCCTAAAGAACTCTGTGACTCTGGTGACCTGTTTATACTTGTCTCTGCCACGCCAGTGCTCCGGCTGCCGTGTGCCCTGCCCTCCGGTGGGGTGCAAGGTCCAGTGGATCCACCTCCTGGGCCCACCAGTACTCCCGGCCCTGACAGACTGATCAGGCCATGGATCCCGCTGGAGCACAAACATCGGAGCTGGCTGAGCTGCGCCAGGAGCTGGCACAACAGCGTGAAACCCTGAACCGGATGGTGAAATTCATGACGTCCGTGGACCACCGGTTGTATACGCTGCAGACTGCCGTCTCGTCCACGCAGCAACCAGTCTCCAGGTCCAAACCAGTTTCTTCCACTGCCTCGCAACTTCGCCTCGCTGCTCCGCCTCGCTATGCAGGGGATCCCAAGTCCTGCCGCGGTTTCCTGAACCAGTGCTCTCTGCACCTCCAGTTGCTCCCGCACTTGTTTGCCTCAGACCAGGCCAAGGTGGCGTTCCTGATGTCACACCTGGAAGGCGAAGCCCTGGCCTGGATTAACCCCTGTGGGAAAACGAGGATCCAATGATCACCGACATCCAGGAGTTCCTGTGAGCCTTCAGAGGCACCTTCGACGAACCCGGACGAACTACCGCAGTGACCTCTACGCTCCTCCGGCTACGCCAAGGGACCCAAACAGTCGGCCAATACGCCATCCAGTTCCGCACGCTCGCTTCGGAGCTGGGCTGGAACAATGAGGCCTTAACAGCGGCCTTTTGGGAGGGTCTCTCTGGTCGTATTAAAGATGAACTAGCCGGCCGTGATGTCCCTCACACCTTGGACGCTTTGATTTCCCTGGCCACCCGGATTGATCTTCGCTTTCAGGAGCGTACCAAAGAGAGAGTCCGGGAGAAGCGACCAGATTGCCATGTCTTGCCCCCGCAGAGACCTACCGTTCCCTCGTCCCTGCCTTTCCGTGACTTATCACCAGAACCCATGCAGGTGGACCGTCTGACCCAGGCCAAGCAACGCCGTGCAGAATGGCTCGCCCGGGGCCTGTGCTTCTATTGCGGAGACGGGTCACATATGCTACGTTCTTGCCCGGAGAAACCTGGTAGACCCCAGGTCCAAGGGGAGGTGGGAACCGCCACTCTTGGCACCGGAATCCCCTCCGTTCCAGTTACGCAGACTGTCCAGGTGACGACGGAGAAGATCAGGTTCACAGCAGAGGTCCACATTGATTCTGGGGCAGCGGGTAATTTCATACACCAGTCTGCAGTGAACCGATACCAGGTACCTGTGATCCCGCTTGCCAAGCCCCTCTGGTTCGCCTCCGTGGATGGTAAACCACTATACGAACCTGTCCGGTATACCACTGAACCCGTGAGACTCCAGGTTGGCACTTTGCATACTGAGACCATTGCCTTCTATGTCGTCCCAAGAATGGCTCCTGAGCTCCTGCTGGGTCTGCCCTGGCTTCAACTCCATGACCCTGCCATTAGTTGGCGCTCTGGCGCTATTACTCGCTGGGGGCCCTTGTGTCATGACTACTGCCTACAGCCCGTTCCTCGGCCCCTGTCACCTGAACCTGTTATGCCGCAGGAAGAGGAAGAGGTGACGACGCAGTCCAGTGCCGTGCCACAACTCCTGTCACTTGTACCTGTGGTGCCACCGGAACCAGAGGAGACGACGCACTCCAGCGATGTTCCACCATCCCTGACAATTGAGACTGTGGTGCCACCGGAACCAGAGGAGGCGACGCACTCCAGCGACGTTCCACCGTCCCTGACAACTGAGACTGTGATGCCACCGGCTACCGAGGAAGAGACATTGTCCTGTATCCGGTCCGAGGCGCCCGATCCGGTCGTCCAGGACTCCAGTCCTGCTTCTGACTGTCTCCCCCCGCTTCCCGTTGCCCCCGTTGCCACTGCTGGTAGATCGGCTAGGCGTCGTGCGGCCAGGAAGGCGGTACGGGATCAGCGGTCCTTCCCCGCCTTTGTGTTGGATCCTGGTCCGGTGACTCGATCCGGGGTGCCCCTGGGGTTCTGTGCACGGAGGAGGGGCATTGAGGGGGGGTACTGTCACGCTCCCCGTGTCCCAGCACCGCTCCTTACCCACTGATCCAGTCCATGTGTTCACCAGTCATGGCTGCCGCTCCCGCTCGTGCTCTCCTGTGTCCTGCTCCTGGTCTTATGAGTCTGACTCTGAGTCTTAGCCACATGGTTCTGTATAGGACCAGGCCGCGCCCACTCTCCTGGTCTTATAGGCCCAGCACACCTGCAGCAGGAAATGACATGAGGCTGTGCTGGGTATATAAGACTGGCCTTTCCATGTGGGCGGGGCCTGATCAACGTGTCTTGTAGCTAGTCTTATGAGCTAGGTGCTCAGGTCCCCTGGTACCGTGTCCTGCGGACTTCTTGTCCTAGCTCCTTGGTACCTGTGCCTGTTTACATTACTGTCCTAAAGAACTCTGTGACTCTGGTGACCTGTTTATACTTGTCTCTGCCACGCCAGTGCTCCGGCTGCCGTGTGCCCTGTCCTCCGGTGGGGTGCAAGGTCCAGTGGATCCACCTCCTGGGCCCACCAGTACTCCCGGCCCTGACAACAATGAAGTTTAGGATGATCGCAACATTCATTATTCTAGACTAATTTAGCAGATGCATCCAAGATTACTAGTACAGTTTCAGTTAACGATCGATACGCTTTCAAGGAATCTTAGTAAAACCTTTATTATTTCCATAGGCAAATCTGTCTCAGGAACAGATATACATGGTAAAGGAAACTCTTCTGACTGTGGAACTTCAGCAGCTTCAGTCCAGCTTCTCTAGTTATACTTCTGAACAATGGCAGGTTTTGTTTGAGATCCGCTTGACTGTCTTAATTCAGTATTTTAACGCAGACCTACTTCAACTTTTGCCAACAACCATTTCCTGCGATTCATATCAAGCCATGTAAGTACAAAGCATATACCTAGACTCATTACAGGACACATAATATCTTGTCTTTTGAAAAATAATAATAAAAGCTTTCAACGTACCTATAACACAACAAAATAATGATGCATCCATTTCATATTTCATTTGTGACACAGAGTAAAAGGATTCAGCCGTGTGGCTGACACCCTGGACGATAAAACAGCAAGAGATATCTACAATTTCTTCATTAAAATATATATGACTCAACAGTTAACTTCTTCAGGTAAGACTCCCAGGAGTCTAGACTAGGAAAAAAATACAGATCTTCGGAAGATGATATATTATTGGCTTTTATGCCAAATCTGAATTAATTTCCAACAAGTCATCTTTGTCCATTTTCTTGTTTTACAGATATTGCTTGCGGCGCTGTTGACTTCCAAACTTGGATTGAGAATAATTTTGGCTATTTTATCAAATTCACCACATCAGAGGAATTGATCTCTTACAACAAGAACCTCACAGAGGTAGGCAAATGTACAAAATTAATTAGAAACATGAAGCTTTATATATTCTTGCCTTTAGTTTTCAAATGGCTGATTTAGGGTCCACGATCCATTACTTTTGAGAAGGTCCCAAGGTGCAAGCACCAATAAAATTTAGATGTTAGTGATGTTTGTCTACTTTTTAATTGCAACGAGGTAAATTTATCTTCACATACCTATTGTGAAACAAAAGCCAAGTTGTATATTCCCATGTGTTTAGAAATGCAAAATTCTTTTCACGCAATTTCATGGTCCAAAGTCAAAGAATGTTGCAGTTGCTCCACAGTCCAATTCAAAACATCCCGATCAACTATGTCTCCAAAGAAAAATGTATTGATATTTTTCTGTATGCTATCTGTTTTGTGCCGAAGTTTGTCCTTTGGGCATACAAGCGCTGATTCTTAATCATGACTTTGCCTATTCCAGAACGCTCTTCCACCAGATGTTACGGCTGAATTTGTGACCAAGACAGATGTTCTTCAGAATGAAACCTTGCTCATTTCCTATCTAAGTAAGGTGGAATTAGACAACATCACCATCTTTTTGACTGCTCTGACATCTGCAGCAGTAAAGGTGAGCACTTCTGACCTGAAAACTGATGACAATGAAGTTTAGGATGATCGCAACATTCATTATTCTAGACTAATTTAGCAGATGCATCCAAGATTACTAGTACAGTTTCAGTTAACAATCGATACGCTTTCAAGGAATCTTAGTAAAACCTTTATTATTTCCATAGGCAAATCTGTCTCAGGAACAGATAGACATGGTAAAGGAAACTCTTCTGACTGTGGAACTTCAGCAGCTTCAGTCCAGCTTCTCTAGTTATACTTCTGAACAATGGCAGGTTTTGTTTGAGATCCGCTTGACTGTCTTAATTCAGTATTTTAACGCAGACCTACTTCAACTCTTGCCAACAACCATTTCCTGCGATTCATATCAAGCCATGTAAGTACAAAGCATATACCTAGACTCATTACAGGACACATATAACATCTTGTCTTTTGAAAAATGATAATAAAAGCTTTCAACTTAACTATAACACAACAAAATAATGATGCATCCATTTCATATTTCATTTGTGACACAGAGTAAAAGGATTCAGCCTTCTGGCTGACACCCTGGATGAGAAAACAGCAAGAGATATCTACAATTTCTTCATTAAAATATATATGACTCAACAGTTAACTTCTTCAGGTAAGACTTCCATGAATCTAGACTATGAAAACATAAATACAGATCTTCGGAAGATGATATATTATTGGCTTCTATGCCAAATCTGTATTATTTTTTAACAAGTCATCTTTTTCCATTTTTTTGTTTTACAGATATTGCTTGCGGTGCTGTTGACTTCCAAACTTGGATTGAGAATAATTTTGGCTATTTTATCAAATTCACCACTACAGAAGAATTGATCTCTTACAACAAGAACCTCACAGAGGTAGGCAAATGTACAAAATTAATTAATTAGAAACATGAAGCTTTATATATTCTTGCCTTTAGTTTTCAAATGGGCGATTTAGGGTCCACGATCCATTAGTTTTCAGAAAGTCCCAGGGTGCGAACATCAATAAAATTTAGATGTTAGTGATGTTTGTCTACTTTTTGATTGCAACGAGGTAAATTTATCTTCACATACCTATTGTGAAACAAAAGCCAATGAGTATAATGCCATATGTTTAGAAATGCAAACTCCTTTTCAAGCAATTTCATGGTCCAAAGTCAAAGAATGTTGCAGTTGCTCCACAGTCCAATTCTTAGCATCTCGATCAACTATGTCTCCAAAGAAAAATGTATTGATGTTTTTCTGTATGCTATCTGTTTTGTGCGGAAGTTTGTCCTTTGGGCATGCAAGCGCTGATTCTTAACCATGACTTTGCCTATTCCAGAATGCTCTTCCACCAGATGTTACGGCTGAATTTGTGACCAAGACAGATGTTCTTCAGAATGAAACCTTGCTCATTTCCTATCTAAGTAAGGTGGAGTTAGACAATATCACCATCTTTTTGACTGCTCTGACATCTGCAGCAGTAAAGGTGAGCACTTCTGACCTGAAAACTGATGACAATGAAGTTTAGGATGATCGCAACAGTCATTATTCTAGACTAATTTAGCAGATGCATCCAAGCTTACTAGTACAGTTTCAGTTAACGATCGATACGCTTTCAAGGAATCTTAGTAAAACCTTTATTATTTCCATAGGCAAATCTGTCTCGGGAACAGATAGACATGGTAAAGGAAACTCTTCTGACTGTGGAACTTCAGCAGCTTCAGTCCAGCTTCTCCAATTATACTGTTGAACAATGGCAGGTTTTGTTTGAGATCCATTTGACTCTCTTAATCCAGTATTTTAACGCAGACCTACTTCAACTTTTGCCAACAACCATTTCCTGCGATTCATATCAAGCCATGTAAGTACATAGCATATATACGTAGACTCATTACAGGACACGTACAACATCTTGTCTTTTGAAAAATGATAATAAAAGCTTTCAACGTACCTATAACACAACAACATACTGATGCATCAATTTTTATATTTCATTTGTCACGCAGAGTAAAAGGATTCAGCCTTGTGGCTGAAACCCTCGACGATAAAACAGCAAGAGATATCTACAATTTTTTCATTAAAATATATATGACTCAACAGTTAACTTCTTCAGGTAAGACTTCCAGGAATCTAGACTATGAAACCATAAATACAGATCTTCGGAAGATGATATATTATTGGCTTTTATGCCAAATCTGTATTATTTTGTAACAAGTCATCTTTGTCCATTTTTTTTGTTTTACAGATATTGCTTGCGGCACTGTTGACTTCCAAACTTGGATTGAGAATAATTTTGGCTATTTTATCAAATTCACCACGATAGAAGAATTGATCTCTTACAACAAGAACCTCACAGAGGTAGGCAAATGTACAAAATTAATTAATTACAAACATGAAGCTTTATATATTCTTGCCTTGAGTTTTCAAATGGCTGATTTAGGATCCATGATCCATTACTTTTCAGAAGGTCCCAAGGTTTTAACAACAATATAATTTAGATGTTAGTGATGTTTGTCTAATTTTTGATTGCAACTGCGTACATTTATCTTCAGATACATATTGTGAAACAAAATCCAATGAGTATAATGCTTAGAATTGTTATAATAATGTTAGAAATGTTAATGTTTAGAAATGCAAACACCTTTTCAAGCAATTTTGTGGTCCAAAGAAAAAGTGGCAGTTGCTTCACAGTCCAATTCAAAACATCCCGATCAACTATGTCTCCAAAGAAATATGTATTGATATTTTCTGTATACTGTTTTCACAGAGGTAGGCAAATGTACAAAATTAATTAATTAGAAACACTTTATATATTTTTGCCTTGAGTTTTCAAATGGCTGATTTAGGATCCACGATCCATAACTTTTCAGAAGGTCCCAAGGTGCGAACATCAATAAAATTTAGATGTTAGTGATGTTTGTCTACTTTCTTTATCGTTCCTTTGGGAGACCCAGACCTTGGGTGTTTAGCTTCTGCCTCCGGAGGACACACAAAGTACTACACTTAAAAGTGTAGCTCCTCCCTCTGAGCTTATACACCCCCTGGTGAGCCAGTCCCAGCCAGTTTATCGCTTTGTGTTCAGGAGGCATACATCCACACATGCATTCTCATGATTTTTTTCTTTGGAAGAGATTGAAGAAGTGCGGGTCCACGTCTGGACCCCCGGCATGTCCCTTCTCACCCCACTGTGTCGGCGGTGTTGTAAGGTTGATTTCCAAGGCTGGAGCCTTACATGCCGTGCTCCTTCACCATCCCTCCTGGGCTCTGGCTTGAAGTGGGAGCCAGCACGGTCTCCATGCCTGGCAGGAGACCGGTCTCTATCCACAGCCCCTTGAGGATTCTGCTGGACCGGAGCACTCATCCCCAGGGACCTGGCCCTGCATCTCAGCAGCTAAGTACCTGAGACGTTTATGTGTTGGGGGTCCCTGTTCTTTATTGTATGGGGAGAGTATGCTGAATGTATTTATTTTGGCATTTCCGGCGGGTTCTCTAGCCTTCGCCCGAGAACCGCGCCGATGGTGCCTGCGCGTCGGCCTCGCCGCTTAAATTTAAGCCCCGGCTTTGCCGGAGGCCTAGTTTCTGTTAACTACCCTCGCATGTCACTCATGCAGAGGGACAGGAACGGCTCCTCCCGTCGGCCGTCCTGCACAGGGGAGGGACACTCCCCACTGCTGGGACGTGTCTCCTCCCCTGCAGGTCTCTATGGCCCTCCAGTTCCCGCTCTCCTACAGGAACGCCCCCAAGTCCCCGCCCCCTCTCTTTGCTCCGGCGGCCATTTTCTTAGGCAGAGTTCACTCTGCGCTGGGACTTTCTGCACTCTGCATCCCTGCTGAGGTGCTGTGCATTGGGGGTCCGGGCTTCGGGATCTGGAGGGCACACAACACCGCTTCCAGTGGTCTGGTAAGCTACAGCCGGTCTCTGGTTGTGGACCTCTGTATATTCTCCCTGGGGTTCATTCTCTTGCAGAGCCCCCACTCCAGCAGCATGTCTCACACGAGGAGCAAGGCTCCAAAGCTTTATACTGTATGCGCTGCATGTAAGCTCCTGCTGCCTGAGCCGAGCACCTATCCACATTGTGATGTCTGCTCTAACTTGGCAGTGCCACAGCCTGGAGTCTCACCCCCAGTGGTCTCTCCGGCTGCCTCTGCACCTGTGGCTGAACCCCCGGCCTGGGTAGAGTCCTTCTCTAGGTCTATATCCCAGTCATTTGCTGAGTCCATGGGACTTTTGTCCAGGACTTTGATGAATATGCATCAGCCCTCCTCACAGGGTGCCTCTAATGCTCTTGCTAAGGGTCCTTTAGGATTCCTATCCTCTGACCTCCGTCCATCGGAGCTCACAGAGGATTCATCATCAGGTCCCAGACCCCGTCCTCCTAAGAGAAGGCGCAGGGTTTCCTCCCCCTCCTCATCCCACGGCTCTGATTCAAGAGCTGACTCGCAAGATGAGGAGGATGCCCTTACGGGGGGCTCGGAGGCTAACTCCATGTACCTCATCAATCTTTCCAAGGGTGACTCAGATCTTAGTGACTTGATTGCTTCTATTAATTCTGTACTGGATCTCAATCCGCCAGTATCAGAGGAGCAACCCTCTCTGGCAGAAAAGCACCAGTTTACCTCGCCTAAGAGAGTAAAGAGTGTGTTCTTTAACCACTTTAGTTTTCAGACCGCTGTGACCAAACCCAGGGCCTGTCCTGACAAACGCTTTCCAAAGCGTGGTTCTGATGACCGTTTTCCCTTTCCACCTGAGATGGTCAAGGAGTGGTCTCACTTCCCAAAGGTAGACCCCCCGGTGTCTAGGCTCTCAGCCCGGACCGTTGTGTCGGTGGCTGACGGCATCTCACTTAAGGATTCCACTGACCGTCAGATTGACCTTCTGGCCAAATCTGTGTATGAAGCGGCGGGGGCCGCGTTTTCCCCGACTTTTGCAGCAGTGTGAGCTCTCAAAGCCATCTCTGCTTCTCTAGAGGAGATGCATTCCCTCACCAAGGAATCTATGCCTGAGATGGTTGCCTTAACTTCTCAAGCTTCAGCTTTTTCATCTTATGCCATGTCTGCCATGCTAGAGGCTTCTCACCGCACTGTGGTGGCTTCGGCTAATTCCCTTGTTATCCGCAGGATCTTGTGGCTTCGAGAGTGGAAGGCAGATGCTTCTTCAAAGAAGTTCCTTGCTGGGCTCCCTTTTGCTGGTTCCCGGCTGTTCGCTGAACAGCTGGATGAAATTATTAAGGAAGCTACTGGCGGGAAGAGTACTTCCATGCCACAAACCAAGACCAGGAAACCCACCCAGGGTAGGAATCAGTCGAGGTTTCGTTCCTTTCGTTCCTCCAACTGGTCGTCCTCTAAGCCCTCCGCCTCGTCCGCTAACTCAGCTAAGGACCAGAAATCCAACTGGCGCCCAAAAGCGCGTCCGCAGAAGACCGCAGGAGGTTCTGCCACTAAGGCAGCCTCCTCGTGACTCTCTGCCCGCTCCAGCAACGTCCTTAGTCGGTGGCAGGCTCTCCCACTTTGGCGACGCTTGGTTAAAATAAGTCTCCGATCAGTGGGTGAGAGATATCATATCTCACGGCTACAGGATAGAATTCTCTTCCAGCCCGCCAAACAGATTTTTTCTCTCAACTCCCCCCTGCTCCAAGGCCGCCGCCTTCTCACAGGCCGTGGCATCCTTGCAGGCAAACGGAGTAATTGTACCAGTTCCCGCTCGGGAACGGTTCAGAGGTTTTTACTCAAACCTCTTCCTAGTTCCCAAAAAGGACGGTACCTTCCGGCCCATCCTGGATCTCAAGCTTCTCAACAAGCATGTTCGGGTGCGGCATTTTCGCATGGAGTCTCTGCGATCAGTCATTGCCTCAATGACCCAAGGGGATTTCCTGGCGTCCATCGACATCAGAGATGCCTATCTACATGTGCCAATTGCAGTTTCACACCAGCGTTGGTTACGTTTTGCAATAGAAGAGGATCATTTCCAATTCGTGGCTCTCCCCTTCGGGTTAGCCACGGCCCCTCGGGTATTCACTAAGGTCATGGCAGCAGTGATTGCGGTTCTGCACCTCCAGGGGTTGGCAGTGCTCCCTTACCTGGACGACCTTCTAGTCAAGGCTCCATCCAGCGCAGACTGTCAGCGGAGTGTCTCGCTCACTCTCGCCACTCTAGCCCAATTCGGGTGGCTTGTCAATCTTCCCAAATCCACTCTGACTCCGACCCAGAGTCTCACGTACCTAGGGATGCAGTTCGAGACTTTGCTGGCACTTGTGAAGTTGCCCTTAATCAAACAGCAGTCACTCCAGCTAGCGGTGCGCTCTCTGCTGAGGCCCCGCCGTTATACCCTTAGGCGTCTGATGCAGGTGCTGGGTCAAATGGTGGCGTCCATGGAGGCTGTTCCCTTTGCCCAGTTCCATCTGCGCCCCCTGCAGCTGGACATTCTCCGCTGTTGGGACAAGCGGCCTTCCTCCTTACACAGGTTAGTGGCTCTGTCACCACGGACCAGGAGCTCTCTTCAGTGGTGGCTTCGGCCCCTCTCCCTGTCCCAAGGGCGCTCCTTCCTGGCCCCGTCCTGGGTGATTCTCACCACGGATGCCAGTCTATCCGGCTGGGGAGCGGTATGTCTCCACCACAGAGCGCAGGGCACTTGGACTCCGTCCGAGTCAGCCCTTTCAATCAATGTGCTGGAAACCAGAGCCGTGCTTCTAGCTCTCCTAGCTTTTCACCACCTGTTGGCGGGCAGGCACATTCGAGTCCAGTCAGACAACGCGACAGCGGTTGCCTACATCAATCACCAAGGTGGGACACGCAGCCGCCTGGCAATGATGGAGGTACAACGCATCCTTCAATGGGCGGAGGACTCCAAGTCCACCATATCCGCAGTCCACATCCCAGGCATGGAAAACTGGGAGGCAGATTATCTCAGCCGTCAAAGCGTGGACGGTGGCGAGTGGTCCCTGCACCCGGCAGTGTTTCAGTCAATCTGCCGCAAATGGGGCACTCCGAACGTGGACCTAATGGCATCCCTTCACAACAACAAAGTTCCTGTTTACGTGGCTCGCTCCCACGATCCTCAGGCCTTTGCCGCGGACGCTCTGGTTCAAGACTGGTCCCAGTTTCGTCTGTCCTACGTGTTTCCCCCTCTAGCTCTCTTACCCAGAGTCCTGCGCAAGATCAGAATGGAGGGCCGTTGAGTCATTCTCATTGCACCGGACTGGCCCAGGCGAGCTTGGTATCCGGACCTGCTCCAACTGTCCATAGAGATGCCGTGGCATCTCCCGGACCGTCCAGACCTACTCTCGCAAGTTCCATTTTTTCGCCTGAATTCTGCGGCCCTCAAATTGACGGCGTGGCTCTTGAGTCCTGGATTTTGACGGCTTCTATTATTCCTCCTGAAGTCATCTCCACTATGACTCGGGCCCGTAAGTCTTCCTCCGCTAAGATCTATCACAGGACTTGGAAAATTTTCCTGTCCTGGTGTCGCTCTACCGGCCATCCTCCTTGGCCATTCTCTTTGCCGACCCTTCTGTCTTTTCTACAGTCCGGTCTGCAGCTAGGACTGTCCCTCAACTCTCTCAAGGGACAAGTCTCAGCTCTGTCAGTTCTGTTCCAGCGGCGTCTCGCTCGGCTGGCTCAGGTCCGCACCTTCATGCAAGGCGCGTCTCACATCATTCCGCCTTATCGGCGGCCCTTGGATCCATGGGACCTTAACTTGGTTCTCACGGTATTGCAGAAACCCCCTTTTGAGCCTCTTAGGGAGGTTTCTTTGTATCGTCTTTCTCAGAAAGTGGCCTTTCTGGTTGCCATAACTTCTCTCAGGAGAGTCTCTGATTTGGCTGCGCTCTCCTCGGAGTCACCTTTTTTAGTTTTTCATCAAGACAAGGTGGTTCTCCGTCCGACTCCGGACTTTCTTCCTAAGGTGGTCTCTCCCTTCCACCTTAACCAGGACATTACCTTACCTTCCTTCTGTCCGGCCCCTGTTCATCGCTTTGAAAAAGCGCTGCATACTCTAGATCTGGTGCGTGCTCTCCAGATCTATGTGTCTCACACCGCTGCGCTCAGGAGGTGCACCTCTCTTTTTGTGCTAACCACAGGTCGGCGCAAGGGCCTCCCTGCTTCTAAGCCGACCTTAGCCCGTTGGATTAGATCGACCATTTCGGACGCCTACCAGAGTACTCAGGTGCCTCCCCCGCCGGGGATCAAGGCACACTCGACCAGAGCTGTCGGTGCCTCTTGGGCTTTTAGGCACCAGGCTACGGCTCAACAAGTCTGTCAGGCTGCCACTTGGACTAGCCTGCATACCTTCTCGAAGTACTACCAAGTGCATGCTCATGCTTCGGCAGATGCGAGCTTGGGCAGACGCATCCTTCAGGAGGCTGTCGCCCATTTGTGAAGTTAGGTTCTGCCTACTTCTTAGTTTTTCTGTTTATTTCCCACCCAGGGACTGCTTTGGAACGTCCCAAGGTCTGGGTCTCCCAAAGGAACGATAAAGAAAAAGAGAATTTTGTTTACTTACCGTAAATTCTTTTTCTTATAGTTCCGTATTGGGAGACCCAGCACCCTCCCTGTTGCCTGTTGGCAATTTTTTGTTCCGCGTGTTATCACCGGCTGTTGTCGTGGACAGAGTCTCCGGTTGTTCCGGCTCTTGCTCTGTTCTTCTTGTGGGTGGCTATTCTCCTTCAGCTTTTGCACTAAACTGGCTGGGACTGGCTCACCAGGGGGTGTATACGCTCAGAGGGAGGAGCTACACTTTTAAGTGTAGTACTTTGTGTGTCCTCCGGAGGCAGAAGCTAAACACCCAAGGTCTGGGTCTCCCAATACGGAACTATTAGAAAAAGAATTTACGGTAAGTAAACAAAATTCTCTTTTTTTGATTGCAACTGGGTACATTTATCTTCACATACATATTGTGAAAAAAAATCCAATGAGTATAATGCTTATAAATGTTAGAATGTTAATGTTAGAAATGTTAATGTTTAGAAATGCAAACACCTTTTCAAGCAGTTTCGTGGTCCAAAGAAAAAGTGGGAGTTGCTCCACAGTCCAATTCAAAACATCCCGATCAACTATGTCTCCAAAGAAATATGTATTGATATTTTTCTGTATACTATTTATTTTGGAGGGAAGTTTGTCCTTTAGGCATACAAGCGCTGATTCTTAACCATGACTTTGCCTATTCCAGAACGCTCTTCCACCAAATGTTACGGCTGAATTTGTGACCAAGACAGATGTTCTTCAGAATGAAACCTTGCTCATTTCATATCTAAGTAAGGTGGAGTTAGACAATATCACCATCTTTTTGACTGCTCTAACATCTGCAGCATTAAAGGTGAGGAATTCTGAACCCAATACATTAAATATAAGATGACCACATTTATAATTATAGGATAATGTAGCAAATGCATCTCAAACTACTAGTAGGGTACAACTTTAGGATATATCTGTTTTTAAGAAATCTTAATAAAACCTTTATTATTTCCATAGGCAAATCTGTCTCAGCAACAGATAGACATGGTAAAGGAAACTCTTCTGACTGTGCAACTTCAGAAACTTCAGTCCAGCTTCTCTAGTTATACTTCTGAACAATGGCAAGTTTTGTTTCAGAGCCGCTTGACTGTCCTGATCCAGTATTTTAATGCAACCCTACTTCAACTTTTGCCAACAACCATTTCCTGCAGTTCTTATCAAGCCATGTAAGTACAATGTATACACTGACACTTTTTATAGGGCTCATACAGCTTGTCCTTTAACTCCTCCTCAACTTAGGATGTATCGGTACTTTCACAGTCGCATCTGTCCCTTGCGGGCTCTGTCGACAAGTCTATATGTTTCTCTGCACATGTTAGCTGAACCGATCAGCTGACATGTGCTGCTGGGTGGATCAGAGACCCTCCTGTGTCTGTCATCTAGTTAAATCCAACTGTCAATCTCTGACAGTGGGATTTATTGCTCGCTGGCAGGGAGAGTGTCATTCCCCATTCAAATTGGCGACCCCGTGCCGTGATCATGGGGCGCCATTGGATTGTCATGACAGACAGAGGGTCAGCTGATAACCCTTGTTACTGTCATAACAAACTTCTTGTGATCACTTGCTGAGTGTTAGCATTTTTTATGAAGCATCACTTTGTACAGTAGAAGCGATCGGACTATATGAGCTCCAAAAGGACTAGTAAAAACAATAAAAAGTGTAAAAAAAATATTAAAAAATTTAACACCTACCACAAAAGTTGAATTCACCCCTTGTGAAAATAAAACAATATAAAATAAATTAAAAAACATATTTTTTATTGTCAAGTTCAGAAATGCCCAGTCAATCAAAATATAAAATAAATTAATCTGATTGGTAAATGGCGTAACAAGAAAAAAAATCAAATTGTCTCTGACGCTGCGTATTCTTTAGCATGTTAGCACGCCCACAGGGGCATACTAACATACTAAGGAGCTGACTAGCCAGGGGAAATCTCGCCCTTGCGACTAGTCACTGGCCTCATTAGCATACGATAAAAGATCTTTAGAAATACTCTTTCTATAGATCTCTTTATTTTTGCTACTGGATACAGGGACAGTTAGGCAGGGATTAGCAATATGCATCTAGAGCTGCTCATAGTTCTAGGTGCATATTGCACCTCACAGGTTCACTTTAAATAAAAATAATACTTTTAACATACCAATATTATAATGAAATCCTGATATATTAATTCCAGATTTCTTTTATGACAGAGTGAAAGAATTCAGCCTTGCTGCTAACATGCTGCACGATGATATAAAGAGCAATATCTACAATTTCTTCATAAAAAAATATTTGACCGAACAAGCAACTTCTTCAGGTAAGACTCTTAGTATTCCAGAGAATCAAAATCTAAGTTGCATTACCATCTTGACATTTAGGGACAATACCTTTTATTTTAGTGTAATTTATAACAATTTACTTTTATCCCAAGCCAAACTAGAAGACAAAAATTTTTTTGAAGTTCCTTCAATTTTTAAAAAAATCTATTTAGACTGCTGGTATATAACACATGAATTGCCATTTAACTGTCTAGCCCAATAATTCTTCCTCTAAAAACATCAGCTGCTTCCAAGGATGTTGGAGCCAGAACTGCAGATCCAATGAGACTACTTTTTTAATAGATTAAGTAATTAAAATTTAAATGCCCAATTCACTATTTCTATTTTCTTTAAATCTATTACCATTAAAGATAAGTCGGTTAGATGCAAATTTAATTAATGTATAACTTTTAAGACTTCAATGAACCTGGTAAATTTGAACAATTTCTACTTCCCTTCATGTGAAATAAACCTCCTAAAATAGCTGCTACATTTTTACACTTAGAAGAAGATTGTGTTAGCTTGAGAAAAATTACTTGAGTCTTGTGTGACGACTCGGCGTTTGGACACTTGTGTGGAGGGTGAACTGTTCTTAATTAGGCCAGACGTATGTTTCTTTTGTTTGTTAAATCAAGAGAAGTTAGCTATTGTCTTATGTCAGACTGATCAGAGCCCTCTTGTCTTTAAAAGTGTATTGTATCAGCCCTTGTCACTACATAATTCAGTGGAAAATTATGCGGTGAGATTGAACTAGTGACCAATGAGAAATCAGCCATTTCCACTAATCCTACAAGACAACTGATGGGTATAAAAGGGCCTTGCTTCTGTTACCAGAGAGTTATTCTACATGACCCCAACCGAGGAGCTACGGTTCCAGCTGAGAGATTCACAGAACTGCTTCAAGATTCGGGGATATTCTGCATGACTCCAGCCAAAGAGCTACAGTTCCAGCTGGGAGAATCACAGAACTGCTTCTAGATTCGGGGATATTCTACTTTACCTCAACTGAGGAACTACAGTTCCAGCTGGGGAATCACAGAACTGCTTCACTTGGGATATTCTACAAGACCTCAAACGAGTAGCTACAGTTCCAGCTGGGGAATCACAAAACTGCTTCAAGATTCATTCTACAGGATTTCAGCCCAGGATTCAGGGTCATCTTCCACATAATCTCTTGCAGCTATCCTATCACATGGTATAGCAAAGACAATCATGAAAAATATCATAGCCTGTATAAAAGCAGTCGCAGAGAATGCAGCAGCCATTTTTTGTAAAACAATGTTATCTTACAGTTTAGCCATAAAAATAAGGAGATAGTGTGTGACAGTACAGGATTAGTGTGTGAGGAAAAGAAAATAGTGTCATACAAAATTTCAAGAGAATAATAGGCTTTAAAATACTTTAGATTCATGGCAAAACAATTCAACACAAATCAAATTTTGCGCCAAACATGGCAAGTCTGACAAATTTGAATTTCAAAAGCTTGCCTCTAATTACCATGATATGATGTAGTAAAGTTCTGCTTTCAAAACTTCTCCTTACCAAGATTGATCTTGCATAATGTATTTAGATATTTGTGTTTTACAGCAATTTTTTCATTGTGCATGACCTGCATACTGACCACTGATGTGTGTATGTGTGGGTTGCTGTAGCAGTTATAATTTTAAGAATTAAATTGGTTTACAAACAAAAAAAAACCACATTTTGATTTAAAATTGATTATGATTATTATTAGTATTATTTATTGGTATTTTGCATTGCTTGTTTGTTTCATAGATCCAAAACCAAGATGCTATAATGGAAACAATACATGGATAGTTGACAACTTGCAAGTGTATCTGACTTTTTGCAGTGCTGATGATCTCTTGACCTTCACCGCCAGCGAAGAATTGGTAACTATACTATGTGTTGATCACCTAATTTACTGACCAAAAGATAGTATGATAGCGCTAACTAGAAGTAGGCAAGAAATAAGCTCGGGAAGCAGTGGGTTACTTGTGAATTCACATAGAGAGCACAATAAAAATACTAATTACTTAGGAATGCAGCAACAGATAGAAAGTGTAAAATTGTCCATGGTTTTACATTTCAAAGATCTGCATGGTTGTATATGTAGTTTGGGGTGGTTGATTTTTAAAGAGAATGGATCAACAGAAAATAACTAACAGGTTTTTATTTTAAATATATTTTGGGGCCATTTTTTATTATAACTTTATTTTTCTTTTTAAAAATTGTGGTTATTTAAATATTTTAAACTCATGCATCCTGCTGTATCCAAAACAGCTAATACCATGGGATCCACCAATCACAATTAGTGATTTTACAGCTCACCTTCTCCGCTCAGTTCACATTAACCTTTGCACACGCTCATTAGATGCTTGAATACATAAAATATGATCTTCATCCCTTCTATTGCTATTAACGCACATGTAGATTTCCAGAGATAACAAAAATTCTGAGTCTAAAGGCCCCGTTACACACTACGATTTATCTGACGATATGTCGTCGGGGTCACATTTTCCGTGACGCACTTCCATAGTCGTTAGCGACGTCGTTACGTGTGACACCGACGTGCGACTCCGAACGATTGCAAATAGGGTGAAAATCGTTGATATGTCGTTCAGTTTCAAAATATTGTTCGTCGTTTGGAACGCAGCAGACATATTGCTACGTTTGATACCCTGCCAACGACGAACAACATCCACACGACCGCCTTGGTCAAGCAATATATCGCTGAACGATGTAGCGTCGTTTGTGAGATGTGTATGTGTGACTGCTATAAAACGACCTATGCGCGATCTCGACAAATCATAACAACGATCTGGGCGTGTCACATCGCTAACGAGATTGCTAGTGATGTCGCTGCGTGTAACGGGGCCTTAAGATAGCCCCAGTGCCCAGTGTGAAAGTGTTAATATTATATTCTTTTTAATCTAGATTGTGATATAAAAAAATCAATGTCAAAAAGTATAAAAATACATGTAATTTAACATAAAAACTTAATTTAAAACTAGATAATTTTTTGATGACATATTCTGAAGGTATATTGATCCATCCTTTCATTTTGTTTTTAGTTGCAGCTATTTTCAGTAGACTCAAAAACATTGGGTCTGGTTAGTACACTGAACCTAAGTGAAGACCTGAAGGCATACTATGCACAGTTGCTGACCACAGAGAACCCAGACTTCCCATTACAAGAGTATGTACCTTTCCTATGAAATATATTAAAACATTGTGCAAAGAAGCAGCTTGTTATACTGGAGGAGTAATCGAGTATGTTTTAATGATTAAATTTAACATCTAGAGTCAGCCATTTTGGTGGCTACGGTTCACTGTGTTTAGTTGCCCATTCACCAGCATATATACATGTAGACACTTCTGTGGTCTCCTCCCTTTCTTCTCTCTCAATGTTTGTCAATCTTAAGCATATAACTCTGTAGTGAAGATTTTCTAAATAGTACATGAGGCAATATGCTGATATTCAAACTCGGCAGATCCCTTAAATTTTGTAAGGAAATTTGAAATGTTTAATGCAAGTTGAATGTTCCTTAATATGATCTTTTGATGTGCCAAAACAGAATAAGTGTAAAAAAAATAATACTATCGTTGCCACTCACTTGCTTACCTCCACATTCTGCCATCTGGCTTCTTCTTTGAACCTTCCTCCTTCACATAACGTCCTCTTCAGCCTCCTTGACTTTGCTCCAGGGTTTCAAGTGCCAAGTATGCCTGTGACATCACAGCCCACGTTGCAACATGTTGTCATGTCATGACTTTACATCCCTGAGGCTAAGGGCGGCTTTGCACGTTGCAACATCGCACATGCGATGTCGGTGGGGTCAAATCGAAAGTGACGCACTACCGGCATCACTTTCGAGATCGTAGTGTGTAAATGCTAGATGATACGATTAACGAGCGCAAAAGCGTCGTTATCGTATCATCGTTGCAGGCTCCGACTTTTTCATAATTATGCTGCAGCGACAGGTACGATGTAGTTCCTCGCTCCTGCGGCAGCACACTTCGCTGTGTATGAAGCCACAGGAGCGAGGAACATCAGCTTACCTGCCGCCGGCGGCTATGCGGAAGGAAGGAGGTGGGCGGGATGTTTACACCCTGCTCATCTCCGCCCCTCCGCCGCTATTGGCCGCCTGCCGTGTGACGTCACTATGACGCCGCACTACCCGCCCCCTTAGGAAGGAGGCGGGTCGCCGGCCAGAGCGACAGTCGCAGGGCAGGTGAGTGCATGTGAAGCTGGCGTACCAATAATTTTCGCTACGCCAGCTATCACAAGATATCGTACCTGCGACGGGGGCGGGGACTATCGTGTGCGACATCGCAGCATCGGCTTGCGATGTCGCAACGTGCAAAGCCCGCCTAAGTCAGTGCCTCTGGCGGCACTCGTCAAAGTGTCTTGAAGTCGTGACATGAGCCATCACATTATGATATATGCCATAATGTCAAGGGCTTACTCAACATTGGAAGCACCAGCACACAGTCAAAAAGGATGAATAGGATATTGGTGTGCGGTGAGACAAGTAAGTGGTCAGTTATTTTTTTTATTCCTTTTCCTGGCTCTCACAATTAAACAAACTGGTAGACAACTGGTTGACATTTTGCTGTATTACCAAAAAAAACCCCAACAAACTGCAAAGAATTGGATGAAACAGAATCCAAACTTTTAGATAAAATCAATGGAATTCAATTCACCTCAAATAAATTTGCTATCCTCTAAAAAACATTTTTTTGTAATGTTATCCAACTTACATTCTGCAACAGAGCTAAAATACATTTGATTTTATTAATTGCAGCATTCCTCAAAATATTCTTTGTTATGCAATTGCTAAAATAAACATTGGAAACATCACAAGTGACCAAGCTGTAGAAACACTGAATCTCCTGAAAACATGCAATTCTACGGTGGACGAAGGAGTAAGTGTACCAATCATATTTACCTTATTCATCTCACCACCAAGTGGGAAATAGTTACTAGTCGTAATGCATGGACAGGGCAGTCTCCAGGGGTTAATCATTGGTGACTTTTATTTGCTAACCAACTTAAAACAATATGTCCTCTGCAGGCATTTTCTGGTCTCCTATCTTCTGTATCAGAAATCACATCACAGTTCCTTACATCACTTGGTTCTCAAACTGTTGGACTATCCACATCAACAATAATGGAGAAAATAAATGGCAGCATCTTAATTAGCAGCATGAACACTCTGTCTCACATTAGTAGCTGGAGCATCACTCAGGCATCTGCTATAGTTACTAAAGTCATACAAAGCAACTATCAGGTAAAATATCAAGTATTTTATATATTCATTGACCTTAGGTAAAAAAAAATCCCATGTAGATTACGTATGGTAACAAATAATATTTGCTTATGCTTGTAGATCACTTTTGAGAATCTGGAAAATTTGGGAAGCCTAATCATTGGATTACCATCTTCTAAGATAAATACCTTGGCTGCCAGTGACATCCTAAACTTGGCTGCTAGCTCGACATTTAGCACAAATATGAATAGCGCCCCCGTAACACTAAAACAAAGCTTTGTTCAAAAGGTAGGTGTTCCAAATCAGGTAGATTAGGTTAGCTTAAACCTTAAGGAGTTTACTTCTGAAGTTGACACCTTAATTTTTTACCATGGGTGGTGTGAACTTTTGCTTTGGTCAACT